>NC_134570.1:158110266-158292766 GCF_050947875.1 Dermacentor variabilis | reverse complement strand
CGGAAAAGGAAGCCGTCCCGGTGACCTACGGGTAGGACAGCACAGGCGGATCATAGTAGGGCTTGAGACGCTGGGCATGCACAATTTCGCGGCCACGACGGCGATGATCCAAAGGTAGCTCGAGGGGTTCCACAATAAAGTTGACTGGAGACGTTTGTTTGATCACGCGGTATGGGCCTTGGTACTTCGACGCGAGTTTCGGTGACAGTCCAGTGGTAGAGGCTGGAACCCAAAGCCACACTAGCGAGCCAGGAGCATAGGATACAGGAGCATTGGAACTTTCTCGATGGTGCTTCTGGCGTGGCTGGTCTTCTGACGTAAATATACGGGAAAGCTTGCGACACTCTTCTGCGTGTGCAGCAGCTTCGGATAGGGTAGTTGTTTCCGTGGAGTCAGGGCGGTACGGAAGGAGAGTATCCATTGTGGAAAAAGGTTCGCGTCCGTACAGGAGAAAGAAGGGCGAAAATCCCGTGGTAGTCTGCGTGGCGGTGTTGTAAGCGTAGGTCAGAAAAGGTAGAACATGGTCCCATTTGGTTTGGTCGGATGCAACGTACATGGCCAGCATGTCACCAAGAGTGCGATTAAAGCGCTCGGTCATGCCATTAGTCTGCGGATGATACGCAGTAGTGGTGCGATGAATGATGCGGCATTCTTTGAGGAGAGCCTCGATGACGTCGGACAGGAAGACGCGGCCTCTGTCACTGAGTAATTCCCTGGAAGCTCCGTGGCGAAGGATGATGTGGCGCAGGAGAAACCAGGCGACGTCACGTGCAGAAGCGCTGGACAAAGGGGAAGTTTCCGCATAGCGCGTAAGATGGTCGATGGCCACGACTACCCAGCGATTGCCATCGAATGTGGTTGGCAGAGGTCCATAAATGTCGATGCCGACTCGATCAAAAGCACGTGCTGGGCAAGGCAAAGGCTGCAATGGGGTGGTTGAACGACGAGGGGGATCTTTACGGCGTTGGCAAACCAAACAGGAGCGGACATAATGATGGATGAATCGATACATCCCCCGCCAGTAGTAACGAAGGCGTAGACGCGCGTATGTCTTCAGTACCCCTGCATGCGCGCATTGGGGATCGTCGTGGAACGCTGCGCAAATATCCGAACGCAGGTGTCGCGGGATGACAAGCAACCATTTGCGGCCGTCCGGGAGGTAGTTGCGACGGTACAGGAGCCCGTCGCGAATGGAGAAGTGATGCGCTTGGCGACGTAATGCGCGATTGTTAGTGGGTGTCGATGGGCTGGACAAAAAACGCAGCATGGACACAATCCATGGGTCTTTCTTCTGCTCCAGAAGAATGTCCGTGGCAGCAAGGGAAGACTCGGACAATGAGGCGTTCGGGAAGCTAGCCTCGTCTGTTAGTGGCGAACGAGACAAGGCATCCGCATCTGAATGTTTTCGGCCAGAACGATACAGTACGCGAATGTCATACTCCTGCAGTCGAAGGGCCCATCGAGCAAGACGACCGGACGGTTCTTTTAAGGATGACAGCCAGCACAGCGAATGGTGATCAGTTATGACATCAAACGGGCGGCCATAAAGATACGGACGGAATTTGGTTATGGCCCAAATCATAGCCAGGCACTCCTTTTCTGTGACAGAATAGTTCAATTCAGGTTTAGTGAGTGCACGACTGGCGAAGGCAACGACGTACTCATCGAAGCCAGCCTTTCTCTGAGCGAGAACGGCCCCAAGGCCAACGCCACTGGCATCCGTGTGTATTTCAGTTGGAGCACTGGGGTCGAAATGGCGCAGGATTGGTGGTGACGTCAAGAGACGACGCAGCTTTGTGAAGGCGGCATCGCAATCCGTTGACCAGGTTGAAAGGTTGTGGCCACCATGAAGAAGCTGCGTTAAAGGTGCTATTATAGTGGCAAAATTGCGGATGAAACGGCGAAAGTATGACGCTAATCCAATGAAGCTGCGCAGTTCTTTCAAAGTCGTTGGTCGGGGAAACTGGGCAACAGCTTGTAGTTTCGCCGGATCTGGAAGTACACCTTCTTTCGACACGACATGGCCGAGGATGACCAGCTGCCGGGCAGCGAAGTGACACTTCTTCAAGTTAAGCTGGAGGCCAGCATCGGCGATGCACTTTAGGACGCGTTCAAGTCGAAGTAAGTGGGAAGGGAAGTCCAGTGAAAAGATAACGATGTCGTCCAGATAACACAGGCATATCTGCCATTTGAGGCCGCGCAAGATGTTGTCCATCATTCTTTCAAATGTGGCAGGCGCATTACACAGGCCAAATGGCATCACGGTGAATTCAAATAAACCGTCAGGTGTGATGAAGGCCGTTTTCGGACGGTCTGACTCAGCCACTGGCACTTGCCAGTACCCGGATCGTAAGTCTAAGGATGAGTAGAATTCAGCGCCTTGGAGGCAGTCTAGCGCGTCGTCAATACGGGGTAGCGGATAAACGTCCTTGCGTGTGATCTTATTAAGTCGCCGGTAGACCACGCAAAAGCGAATTGTGCCATCTTTCTTTTTTACCAGCACTACAGGAGAAGCCCAGGGACTGTGCGAAGGTTGTATGACACCGCGTTGGAGCATGTCTGCAACTTGCTCAGCGATCACGCTACGCTCCGTGGCGGATACACGATACGGCCTGTGGCGTAAAGGCGCATGGTTGCCGGTGTCGATGTGATGGACAACAGTGGAAGTACGGCCTAAGCGAGATTGTTGTAGGTCGAATGACGTGCGAAAGCGGTCTAGAAGATGGACGATCTGGGCGTGCTGCGCTGGAGTGAGGTTGGGATCAATACTCTGGTAAAATGTTGGGTCACATGGCGGCGTGGGAGGAGAAACTTGAAGGGCCAGAGCGTCAACCGGAGGAGAAGCCGGGTCGTCAGGCACATCGTAAAGGAAGCTTGGTTCGATTTCGTCGGCATAACCAAGACACTCATTGTGGAGCAGCCTAGCAGGGCAAGGAAACAGGTTGGATACATAAAGTGCGCTCGAACCTTGTCGAATGGCAAGAAGGAAAAAAGGAAGCAAGAAAGGATGGCGGCGAGCAACAAGCTTAGACGGCGTGAAAAGAACTGTGGAGTCGGAAAGCCCAACGCAGGAAACGGGTACAAGTGCGGCAGAGTATGGAGGAATCTCGGTGTCGGCGGTGACGAACACACGACTGGAAGTGTCATCAGTATCTTCAAAAACGTTGGTGCCGAATGGCGACAGCGCGAGTTCAGCACGGCCACAATCTATAACGGCATGATGAGAGGACAGAAAGTCCCAGCCTAAAATCATGGCATGGGAGCAGCGAGGCAGAACAACGAACTCAATATGGTATAAAGCGCCGCTTATAACAACACGCACTGTACACTTCCCTAAGGGTTCAATCGGCGCAGCGCTTGCTGTACGTAATGAAATGGCTGAATAAGTCGTCGCGACTTTTCTAAGGGTAAGACGAAGCTGGTCCGAAATCACTGATATTGCTGCTCCCGTGTCTACAAGCGCATGAACGGCAATGTCTTCTGCATAAACTTCAAAGACGTTCGCAGGAAATAAATGAGGTCTTGAGGAGTTCGCTGAGATCGCAGTTCTTGCCTCCGGAACTGCGGTCCTTAGTTTTCCTCTCGGATAGCTTCAGGGCGACGGATAAGCGGCGACAGAGAACGCCGACGGGGAGACGGAGACCGACGGGTATTCAAGGGTCGGGAAAGAGGAGACGAGGCTTCGAAGGGCTGAGCAGCAGGAGCAGAATGGGACGGAGAGTCGAAACCGTTACTTTGTGCTCTCGGAGAATCCGAAGGATACCATCCACGCCTGCGGCAAAGCTGTGCTACATGCCCAGGTAGGCCACACGAATAACAGATAGGCCGATTGTCATGGGTGCGCCATGTATTGAGAACAGCGGGCGTAGACTGTTGGAAATATTGGCTGCTGTGGCGGCCAGTAGCTGCTTGGGGGGGCAGGAGAATATGTTGCAGCTGCTTGCGGAAGTGAGGGAAAGGCGCTGGTAAGTCTGGACTGATTACCTGCAGAAGGAGGCCTTGGATTAGCGACAACGGCAGCGTACGTAAGTGGCACAGGCGTAGGAGGCGGTGGATGAGCAAGTGGTACTGCGTTAGCGACTTGTTCTTGTATCAGGTGACGGAGATCTGGAGACAAGCGCGGCTTTGAGGCTGGAGTGACTGGCAGAAGAGAGAGTTGGCGCGCCACTTCTTCTCGTACAAATTGCTTGATTCTGTCGAAAATTTCTGAACTGCAAGGAGTAGAAGTGACACCATCACTCAGAGCTGAAAGCGCGACGTCCGGAGCGAGAGCTCGGCGCGTAGAAAGCCGCTGTTTTCACAGCTCCTCATAGCTCTGGCAAAGCGTTATGATGACGTTGACCGTCTGAGGATTCCTTGCCAAGAGCATCTGGAAGGCGTCGTCTTCTATGCCTTTCAAGATGTTCTTGACCTTGTTATCTTCGGTCATATCTGGGTCTATACGCCGGCAGATGTCAACTACATCTTCAATGTAGCTCGTAAAAGTTTCGCCCTTTTGTTGGGCACGACAGCGAAGCTGTTGTTCAGCCCGAAGTTTGCGCACAGCAGGGCGACCAAATACTTCTTGAAGTGCCGTTCGGAATGCTGACCAGGTGGAAAAGTCAGCCTCATGGTTGCGGAACCAAAGATGGGCGACCCCGGAAAGGTAGAATGGGACGTAGCCAAGCTTGTCAGCTTCAGACCATTTGTTGTGGGTACTCACTCGGTTGTATGACGACAGCCAGTCCTCTACGTCATGATCGTCAGTTCCATTGAATATGGGAGGATCCCGTTGGCGTGGCGCACCAGGACAGACGACTGGAGGCGGTGCCATGGGTGGCGCGGTAGGGCTAGTCTCCTCAGGCATGGGAGATGTGACAGGGATCGTGCGGTTTCGGAGTTCCAGGATGGCAATAAGTCCAGCAACTTCCACCAAATGTCGCGAAGCACTTAGAACAGTAAGCGTTCGCGACTAGAACGTTGGAGCAGCGAGAGGTAGTGTAGCCGACCGAGCACCGAAACAAGGTTGTTCCTTCTCGTCGTCGTTGTCTCTCTCCTAGCCACAGCCCCACTGCTCCCTATTTTACAGTACAATATATATATATATAGGGGGATTTGGTCGCCCCCCCCCCCCACCGGAAAAATGAAAACTCTCCACCTATGTCCGTCACTGTATACCCTTCACCGTACACAGACCCGAAGTGTAGGGCGAAGGCGCCCGCGACGTCTGGACCGGGTTGGCTGTCGTCGCTAAGTAGACAGATATCTTGTTTTGTATTGTTGGATGACTGTTCACGAACGTGTCTCCAAAAAGATTTTGAATTATTAAGAGTACTGGTTTCCACATGTGCTATATAGATGGAATGATGACGCCTGTAAAGACGTTTAGAGAGTGCCCTGTACATCTTAAAATCTATATGCCAGTGTTCTCGATTTGTACACTGTACTTTCCTGTGAGCACGGTCTTTTAGCCTCAAAGTTGTTTTCAGCCCATCAAAAAGCCAGTGGGGAAATTTAGAGCGTTTAGCACGTTTTAGTAGTATAAGGTTATTCATTCCATCGTAATATTCGCGAATGCCGTGACTAGGTCATTAACATCTTTTAGGTCTACTACAGAATACCTCTCCGCATTATTAGGATAGTGGTAAAGACCCACGTAATCTCCCCTTGAGAAATTAAAAGACCGAGGTGTTGCTGCATCCTTTAATCTTCTGCTCCTAGGTATCACTTATTGTGATGAAATGTGAAGCGGGGGTTGATATTTATCTGGCTTAACAAGGGGGAAAAAAGTAGCCGCAGGACACATTCACAGCTTCGCGTTACTAAGGCGTAGGTCTAGTTCGTTGCTACAAGCGTTCAGAATATTGTTAAATTGGCGCAAAGACGTAAAAGATATAAGATCAAGTAACGAGTTGCACTTGGCGGACAAGTGAAAACAAGGAGTTGAAATTTTACCTGTTTGCCGGGCGTATTAAAATCCCCAATTATAAGTAATTTATGGTTAGCATGGGGCCGATATGACATTTTCAACAGTGGCTAGAATAGTCATGTACGTCTCAATATTCATATCAGGTGCAACACAGAAATTCCCTACTAATAGCCTATTACTACCAGAACCAGAGATCTCCGTCCAGGCATATTCTGTTGCACATACTAAACTAGGGCGCCGAACGGATATAAATGATAGATTGATCGCTACATAATAATAATAATAATAATAATAATAATAATAATAATAATAATAATAATAATAATAATAATAATAATAATAATAATAATAATAATAATAATAATAATAATAATAATAATAATAATTTATTCGGCTTTGGTAAATCATCTCAGGGGAGTGAGTTCCAGCAAACGGTCAGTTTTCGGTGCTTTTCAGCAACCTCCCACAGCAGTGGCTGATGCTTTCAACAGGCACTTTGTTAAGAGCTGTCTATCCATCCACAAACATTCGGTCGTTAGGACAATCCGTATCTGCGTCAGCTTTTCTTCCGAGAATTTTGAAGGGTGATCTGGAAGAAATTATTTACAGTTTCCGTCCTAACAAGCCCACCGGATATGATGGAATACCTTTAGACACCATCAGAAGGAATTTCAATGCGCTGTCAGATATTATCTTGCATATACCGATTGGTTTTTTTGGAAGGTGACGAAATTCCGGAGTGCCTAAAAACTGCAGTTGTTTTACCACTGCACAAGTCAGGGAAGAGAGATAGTATTGAAAACTATGGGCCAATTTCTATATTGTCGGTTATTGCTCAGGTCTTAGAAAAATTTATTTTCCACACTGTGTCTGCTTGTCTTAACAAAATTTCCATCCTAACTGATCGGCAGTTTGGCTTTGTTTCAGGGCGTGGTACTGTGGCACTGCTTGAGAAATTTTCAGATCAAGTGTTCTCGGCATTCGACCAGAATTTTTTCACGTGTGCGCTGTTATTAGATGTAGAGAAAGCGTTTGAATCTCTGAATCATCAAATCTTCTTAAGTATAAACTGAATATTTGGTGATTTCGCGGGCCTTTTTATAACGTTCTCGAAAAGTACTTGAGCAACCGATTTCAAGTGGTCGCTACGGATGATAAAGGCGTTTTTAGTTCTAAACTGTCGTTGAAAGCTGGAGTTCCTCAGGAGTCCATGTTATCGCCATTGTTGTTTAATATCTTCGTTAACGATTTTCCTTTGGCAATTTCCAAATTTTATGTGTTCCAGTATGCGGATGACACTGTGTTACTGGCAAAACACCTTTCTTACAGAATGTCCACTGAAATATTGCAGAATGACGTGTACAAGGCAATGCTTTGGTTCACTTATTATGGAATTGTAGTTAATGCCCAAAAAACGCAACTTGTTTGTTTTAGCTCTCCACTCAAGACTACCGTAATTAACATGCCTCTCTACTTACATGAGTCAGACTGTGCTTCTTGTAAATGTGCGCCTATCCCGTACGTGGACTCTGTGAAATATCTAGGAATCTGTTTCGATAGCAACTTATCGTGGCAACATCACTTACCACTTGTTTGTTCTAAACTGAGGTCAGTAGCTTGGTCGTAGTTTAATATCAAAAGTTTCGCACCCTTGTCTATAAAAAAGATGATTGTACATGTCCTGGGTTACAGTGTGTTGAGATACAGTATCACAGTCTTCGGCTTCTGTTCGGATCGTTGGAGATGCAGGTTAGACAGGATTATAAAAATATTCTTAACAATGTTGCCTACAATTCACCAACAGTGACAGCTCCAAATATCTTCCGTGCACATGGTCTACCAAATTTTTCTTCATTGCTTATAGAAACAGTTGTCGTCAAACATTTTTGGAATCCCTCATTTAAACAAAAAAGTACCTCCCCAAGAGAACTTAGAAAATACGCCCGGTACGTAGTTCCTCGTTCAGCCACAAGGTATGATGCCGCCAGACGCTGTGCATATGTGCCGGACAGATTTCACAAATTACCAGATGAAATCTTTAATGCGACATCAAAAATTACGCCGAAAAAGATATTAAAGCAGCGATGGTAAAATTAACCTCCACAACGCCAATGTCAGAGTTCGCTGCAGAGAACAAAACAATGTTCAGTTGTTTCTGCGACAATTGTTGGAAGACATAAAAAATGTATCAGGTCTCCTAAACACGGTCGTATGCTCTTACCAGTGGCAAAGCGAAAGTGCGCATTCAATGATAATAAAAGAAGCAGATACTAATTTACCGAATGAAGGGAACGCATCGATGGATTTTACGAGCATCCGCTTTGAAGCGGTTTTGTTGTAGATGCCACCAGTATCTTTGTTTTTTTTGTTTTTCTTGTACGGCTGTTCTGGGAGCAAGAGATCTGCGGTTCGTGCCATCGAATCCGGAAAAGCTGAAATCGTATTTCTGCAAAAAAAAAAAAAAATATTCTCATGTTCCCATTTCTTATAGCTTTACGGCTCCCATCCTGCAGCTGGTATGTTACCATTCTCCACCGCCGGCTCATTCACCTTGCAAGACTGCGGGTAGAGTAGCTGCCCTCTCATTTACCTCTGATTGAATTCTGCGACATTCTTTTTGGAAGAAGGAGGAATTGGGGGGAGGAGGAACGCACTCTTAAAACGATGCACTAAGTCGTTCAATTTCTGTATGTACATGGCACTTGACAGATCCGCTACTAGCCTGTGACTATAGGTTCTGTTAACTGCATTGACTACTTTACACTGTGTGTGTGTTTTCTTAGGCTATACAGAATTTTTTTTTATCAAACGACTACAAGCGTAGAGGATTTGGTGTTTTGCAGAGGAGGCGAGACGGACATACACAAAGGCAGCTCGGGCATTACGTCGCACGGCAACGCTCTGCGACGAAATGAGTGCGTGACGAAAGTTTCAGTGGTGACATGTCGGGGGAAATACTGACACGGCACATCGCGGCAGATGCTTGCCAGGCGGCACTTGCCGTATACCCGTGCCTGCCGCGGCTGGCCGGGAAGTTCAGCTTCAAAGAAAAGAAGGATACAGGGAAAAAAAAAAGAAGGAAGGCAAGGACACTAGAGGGACACACACACACACCGCGACTGGCCGGTAAGTTCAGCTTCAAAGAAAAAAAGGACACAGGGCAAAAGAAAGGCAAGGACACACACACACACACACGCACACGCACACACACACACACACACACGCACACACACACACACACACACACACACACACACACACACACACACACACACACACACACACACACACACACACACACACACACACACACACAAGCGCGCGCGCGCGCGCGCACAGCGCTGACTTACAACAGCTTATTCAGAAGCAATGAAGGAATAAATATATGGGGTGCTGTCATGCGCAATGTGTGAATAATCGGCAAAAAAACCTGGAATATCATTTGCAATGCTGATAACGATATCCACGTACCTACAGAGCCCACGAAATGCTTGTCATTCAAACCCTGCACGACACGCCATTCCCCGAGATGAAAGTGCAATCGAAGGAGAACTGACGCACGAGCTAACAAACCGCCTAATGAAATCTGCCTCTATGATTTCACGTGTCAGCTGTGAACTATGCTAAGCCAGCACATCGCTTTTTTCAAAGTAGGGCTTACACCCGTGATCGCGGCAATGAATACCAAGGTGGCCTTGTTCCGTCTTGTACCGTCGGTGTGTGTGTCTCTCTCTCGTGTCCTTGCCTTTTTTTTTTTTGCGTTGTGTCGTTTTTTCCAATGAATCACCAACAAGCCCAAGCTTCCACGCTGTCAGCTTGAAACTTTGTCGCGCTTTGTGCGACAATGTTTGTACTGCTGAAAACTGTTTGCTCCGCTCGCTAGGCTGCGTATTACGGCGCTGCTGTTGGCACGTGGAGTTTCCGGTGTACGTTCGCCTTGTTTTGCGTTCAGTACGACTACAACCACGAAAGGACACGCCAGTTCTGTCGTCCTTGTCTGCTGTGTCCTTTCGCGGTTGTCTTACTGAGCGCCATTACAAGATACGTGCCTATAGACATCTCTGCGCGCTAAACGTCCTGTTTCTGAATAGGCGGCGTCGTTGTTCCCAGCGAGTGTCTTCCTCTTCGCGTTATCAGTCATCCGACGGATCGCAAGCGGGCTTTCTCATTCGCAAGTCTTTATCGCTTCGGTGACGCGCAAACACTGTTCGCACGCGCGTCCTCTACAGCTTATTAAGACCCAACTAATTAGCGGGTTAGCTGCATGGTTTCAACGATCGTGGCATCGAAGCCAGCGTTGAAAGGACATTGTCGATCAGCGAAGTACTTAAGTGAGACGAGGGCGATCGGGCGAAACAATGACTCGCAACTCGAACATGTTCAGCGAGGATAAAGATAATCAGGTCTCAAATGGTCACGACGCAGCGAACGACGGGAAGAAGGCGGCATAAACGAGCGTTTCCGGCAGCAGTATTTGCATTGTCTGCTCGGCAAGTAACAAACCGACCCAGACGAGCGTATAGTAGTAGTACGTAAAGGGCAAAAAGGCACCTTATGGCCGGTGCCCTTTAGACGACTCCGCGACCGGTGACGTCTGCTGCGCAGCCATTGCCGGCCGAGTTGCCTTCGAACATTGTATGCCAAGAGGGCAAGGAGGCGCTATAGAGAAAAGTTCGAGGAAACATTGAACCGAGCACGGAGGAGTACGCTTTCCTTTCTTTAAAGCCTTTCTTGTTTCTTAATGTTTATGTTATGTTCCAGGTGGACGTGCTGCTGTAGGAGGCACCTGGCTGCTGGGGGGAAGGAAGAAGAAAGGTCGAAGGAAGGACGTATCGTTTCGTTGGTCGGTTGTACAGCATAACTGGAGGTAAGTGACTATGTAACTTTCGGTCGGAGCGGGTAGGCGGCGAAGGAAAACGAGAAAGGCTAGCGAGACCGCGGGGAGCCACTTGAGCGTAAACTTTCCTCGCGGGGCGCTTATATTTTACGTCACCGCGCACGTCAAGATGGGGCCACCACCCCCTTCCCCCCCGCTCAACTTCCGCCGTGGTTCACTCGAGGAAATCAACAAAAGAGAGGCGATCCCCGCCTCCTCGTCGTCGGTTCGGCGGGAGGCCGCTTTTGAGGCCGCTCACTTCCGGAAGTAGACGTAATTATTATGATCTCCGAGGAGACGATCGAGAGAGCCGAACACGCGGGCCTTGAGGCGATTGAGTGCGTGCGTGTGTGTGCATGTGCTCGAGCCCGTCTGTAAACGAGCAGCGTATGCAGATTGGCGCCGATAAGAACACGAGCTTCGGCGGCGGGCGTTTGTTCTGGGAAAGAGCCCATCCGGCGCGGTGCCGGTTCCGATGTGGGCCACGCCGGCCCCCGCCGAGGCACATCCACGTGCGATCACGTGCGTCCGAGGAGAGCTCTATCAACACAAAGCCCAAACGGCCTGCTGGAGCGTAGACGGCCGCTCGCCAACCGTTCCTCCTCGCCGCAACATTGTTTTTTTTTCCTCACGTCTCCTTTTTTCTTTTTTTGTAAAGAATTGCCGCAGCCGTCTCGCTGCTTTTTCTGTCACTGTGCGCCGTCTCTACTCGCCGGCCCGTTTGGGGCTTCGCTCGTCAGATGCAGGTGTAGATCCCAAGTGTCGGAGTAAACGCGTGTTACATTCAGACACACGTCGCAGCCAGACCACGGCGATCGGACGTGAGTGGAGTGCCCACGTGCTTTACTGCGTCTACCATTCTACGAGGCTCAGTGAAGTGATCCCTGCGTGGGCAGGAAGGGTGTGTATCGGCGATCACACGGTGCAAGCGTTTCACCGACGTCGTTTAGCGAACTACCACGGACGCTTGTACGTGTTGACTAGTCGGTCGTTAGGCGTCGTGGCAGCGGTGGCGACTTGACTACTGCCACCCAGCTTCCGGAGACAGCGTCAGTGGGATCGGATCGCAGGTCACACGGGCTTCAAGTCAAGATGCTGTCGACGAGTCGGCGACACTCGCGCACATCGTCCTCGCCAAAGTGCCGCGCCGACACGTCTTCCTGCTGAGTGATTTAACTGCTAGGGCACCTCGGCTGGCAACGCGATCCAGCCGAAGCTGTTCGCTGAATCGTCAGTGGTACGCGGCACGAGGAGGTGGCTCTGGGATATCGGCCCGTCTCTTGATTGCAGCGGGGCGAAACCGTAACTTGCCGCTCACCGAACATGAACGCGTTCGTCCCGTCAACGTGCTGCCGAAGGCCTTCGCGCAGGCAGTGCCCTCTGGATGGCCACAGGCAGCGTCATCCGCCATCCGCCGCGATTCTGTTCCTGCCGGTGGAAGTGCCTCGACCGGTCTGCAGAATCAGGCGACGCTCTTCGTCCCTGCCTCCCCCGCCGGCGCCCGTCGCATCCGCGCGAGCAATTTACTGGTCCTCCGAGAAGGTGGTGACGGCGCATCAGCTCAGGTCCGCCCACGCCTGCGGCGTCGTCTTCGGCGCGAGGCCCTTGAGGTCGGTGCTCAAGGCGCCGGACAGTCAGCGTCCCAGGTCCGGCGGCCAGGCCGGCGACCGGAAGAAGGTCGTCACCTTCAACAGCACCACGATCGTCGTGTATGCGTGACAGACTTGCCTGCCGAGAGACCTTCGGTTGGGGTGACGCGCGTTGTTTGTGGTCGCCGTGTGTGGTCGCAATTGGCGTCGGTCGGTGATTGAAGAAAAAAAGAAAAGAAAGGAAGACGGCCGCGGGTGCACGAAATTTCGTTTGAGACTTTTCGCTGCGCGCTCGGACGCGAGGAGCCCGAAAGGAACTCGGTGTAAGACTGTGCATTTTTATTTTGTTTCTCTCGTGCCACTTTTTTACTCCCGAAATATTCGCTTTTTACTCTCAAAATAAATAGAAATGTAAGCTAGTAATGAGGCGTGAGCTTACGACCGCATGAAATCACATTGTAACGCTGGTGTAACTGGAGATGCAGGTGGGCCTATCGGCATATATCCGTACCGGATAAAATCAAGCGTGAGAAAATTTTCAATATACGGTTTTTGTTAGCGTCACCTTTGAAACGGGCCGGCGTTGTCACTCGGTTCGCTAGTTTCTTCTTTCGCGGAGTTCATACATGGCCTTTAATGTTGGATGAATGTATGGTTTTTATTGGCGCAAGGGCCAGGTATCGCCATAGAGCGCCAGGTCCGTGATGATGAGTTCGCAGTGTAGTTATGAGTTTTATGAAGGCCTTTAAGATTCATTATTCGCGCAAAATATTAAGAACTAGGGAATTTTAAACAATGTTATTCTGCTAAAAAGCTTTGTTTTGCGTTTCCCCTACTTTTGCTTTCTTCTCCACCGAAAATTCATGCATTACACTTAAATTAAGCTCTGGGGTATTATGTGCCGAAATCACTATATAATCATGAGACACGCCATACTTAGGGACTTCGGATTAACCTTGATCACCTGGGCTTTTTTTTATTGAAATGAGTATTAGGAGAGGTTGGCGCCTTTATGGTGGCACCGGCTACTCCTTCTCACTTGGCAAAGGAACCAAATTTGCGTAAAAAGGGAGAATAGCGACACGAAATATGGCACTCAGCAGAACACTGGATGAATAAAAAATATACAGTCCAACAGTACATGAGTCGCAAAGTTCTGTGCATTAGTTCACTCCACGTACGCTTAAAGTCAGATGTTTTGAACAGCCAAAACACACAACACATGTAATGCACTGCAAGTACAGAACAGAATTATACATATTGCGTAAAAGTTGCGATTACCACATAAACCAATTATGAACCACGAACAACGTTTGTGTTACTTATTTAGCGTATTCGGATCATCTGATACCTAATATTTTCCCAAGATGTTGGTCTCCTCTAACAACTTTTTCAGAGCAAGAAACGCTCTTTTTTGAAGGCGCGCAGTTGGCCATGGGCCAAGTACCTTTTCTACAGTAAATGGTCTTCTGTCTAATATAAACAAATTAGCTTACAGTACCGTTCTTTGTGTATCGTATTTCGAGCACTCGAGAAGAAGATGATGCACATCTTCGTCTGGATGGCCACAAGAACACTGCGGACTACAGACACGTTTTATCCTGTACAAGAAGTTTTTCGTAAATGCAGTACCAAGACGCAGGCGGTGTACCAATGTTTCAAATTTTCTGTTGTCTCTTAGATTTTTCGGCATTGATAAGTTTATACATGGGACTATAAAGTATAACTCCGAGTTTTTGTTTCCTGATCAAACCAGGTAGTTTTGCTGAGGCGACAAGAAAGCTGTCTGAGGAGCAGACGGACTTCACTACGCAATAGAGGAAGATTGGTTTTCTCTGCATTATTGTGCGCCCGATTCGCAGCTGCGTCCGCTGCAGTATTACCAAGAATACTGCAGTGCCCAGGTATCCATTGGAATGCAATTACGTGGTTCATTGCGCTTACTTTTGTAAGTTCTTTGAGTGTCTTATACAATAGCAAAGTGTTCAAAGAATTTTTCTTATTGCTCTGTAGTAATGTGAAAGCGGCTTGCGAATCGCTAAAGATAACCCATTTTTGCGAATGTTTTTCTGATGTTATGAAACGCAAAGCACACAGGATTGCAAACAGTTCTGCCACGGTGGAAGATGTCTCCCGGGATAATTTAAATGTTTGCTGTAGCGCAAAATGTGGAATGACGAATGCTGAAGTCGAGGAATTTTTATGACACGAACCATCTGTATAAACGTGGATGTACTGGGGATATGAGGAGTAAATTTGGAAGAGTGCCAGTTGTTGTGCGGCTACTATGAACATGTCTCTCTTAGATATAATTCCGTCAACCGATATTTCTATTTTAGGACATGTTAACATCCAGGGAGGGCAACAAACATCCACTTTACATAATTCAAATCTTGGTAATACTGCTTTATGTTCTCGAACAACATCGTGAATTTCGCTTTTGTTTCTTTCGGTAAGCGCGAGGTTTAATGGATGCTTCTCGTGTTGGATTAAGATGCGATAAATAAGTCGGCATGTTAGTCGGCATAAGACGAGCTTCAGCAATTACTAAAGAACTCGAAGTAACCTGCGGAACCACTCGCACACACTCGCAGCCCTCTTGGCAGTAAACGTTGAAGACGTTCCTCAGAAGTTTGAGATAAACCATGGAGAATAGGTGCCGAGTAAGTAATTCTTTGTTTTATGAGTGCGTTATGAACCTGTAGTGGTGAAGAGACTGATCCTCCCCACGTTGTGCCAGCGAGTCACCGAAGTACGTTTATTACTGCATTGGTCTGCTTTTCAATTGCGCGGATGTGTGAAGCCCATGTTAGCTGGCGGTCAAGAATAACTCCAAGAAATTTATGCTCTTTCACAAACCTCAAAGTTTGCCCATTAAGCGAAAGTTGGAAATTATTCAGCTGTCGTCTAGTGAAAGGAAGTACGGCTGTCTGTAGCCAATGCACGCTATATGAGCGTCTATATATATATATATATATATATATATATATATATATATATATATATATATATATATATATATATATATATATATATATATATATATATATATATATTGCATTCTGCCTGCCATAGGAATGGGCCGCCGCGGCCGGGATCGAACCCTCGACTTCCAGTTCAGCAGCGCAACCCCACAGCACTGGGATGGCGCGGCGCATGCATTGCCCTTTTCACGTGCTGTCTTTAACATACATGGTCGCGGGCAGGTAATGAATCCGCATGCGCTAAGGAAACATGCTGACTCGTTCCCGCACGCTATATATATATATATATATATATATATATATATATATATATATATATATATATATATATATATATATATATATATATATATATCATCAGCCTGGTTACGCCCACTGCGGGGCAAAGGCCTCTCCCATACTTCTCCGACTACCCCGGTCATGTGCTAATTGTGGCCATGTTGTCCCTGCAAACTTCTTAATCTCATCCGCCCACCTAACTTTCTGCCGCCCCTTGCTACGTTTCCCTTCTCTTGGAATCCAGCCCGTAACCCTTAATGACCATCGGTTATCTTCCCTCCTCATTACATGTCCTGCCCATGCCCATTTCTTTTTCTTGATTTCAACTAAGATGACATTTACCCGCGTTTGTTCCCTCACCCAATCTGCTCTTTTCCTATCCCTTAACGTTACACCCATCATTCTTCTTTCCATAGCTCGTTGCGTCGTCCTCAATTTAAGCAGAACCCTTTTCGTAAGCCTCCAGGTTTCTGCCCCATACGTGAGTACTGGTAAGACACAGCTGTTATACACTTTTCTCTTGAGGGATAGTGGCAACCTGCTGTTCATGATTTGAGAATGCCTGCCAAACGCACCCCAGCCCATTCTTATTCTTCTGGTTATTTCAGTCTCATGATCCGGATCCGTGGTCACTACCTGCCCTAAGTAGGTGTATTCGCTTACCACTTCCAGTGCCTCGCTACCTATCGTAAATTGCTGTTCTCTTCCGAGACTGTTAACCATTACTTTAGTTTTCTGCAGATTAATTTTCAGACCGACCCTTCTGCTTTGCCTCTCCAGGTCAGTGAGCATGCATTGCAATTGGTCTCCTGAGTCACTAAGCAAGGCAATATCATCAGCGAATCGCAAGTTGCTAAGGTGTTCTCCATCAACCTTTATCCCCAATTCTTCCCACTCCAGGTCTCTGAATACCTCCTGTAAACACGCTGTGAATAGCATTGGAGAGATCGTATCTCCCTGTCAAACGCCTTTCTTTATTGGGATTTTTGTTGCTTTCCTTATGGAGGACTATATACGGTGGCTGTGGAGCCGCTATAGATATCTCTCAGTATATATATATATATACGGTGGCTGTGGAGCCGCTATAGATATCTCTCAGTATATATATATATATATATATATATATATATATATATATATATATATATATATATATATATATATACTGAGAGATATCTATAGCGGCTCCACAGCCACCGTATATAGTCCTCCATAAGGAAAGCAACAAAAATCCCAATAAAGAAAGGCGTTTGACAGGGAGATACGATCTCTCCAATGCTATTCACAGCATATATATATATATATATATATATATATATATATATATATATATATATATATATATATATATATATATATATTGTTACGTGTAGAAAGATACAGACGGAACAGGCTATATACAAGCTATTTACACTGGACTGGAACGAGAGCGCCAGGCCGACATTTTCTCGTGCCAAGGGCACAGACCAACTTCGTCGTCGTTCTCGCGGCGGCTCGTCTCTCGGGTATCTACCGGTAATATCGTAATACTACCCCCCGGCGGGAAAAGCGCCGTCACGGTGCTTTTAAATATCCAAGGCACGTGGAGAGTTATAGGGCTTGAGTCGGGTGACGTGGACAATGTCACTGGTTGTCACACCGGAGGACGTAGTGGGCGTGGCTAGAACAATTGCATAGGTGACATCGGTCACTTGGCGGAGCACGCGATATAGGCCGGTATAACAGGAAAGCAGTTTCTCACAAAAGCAAACTTTACGCGATGGTGAACAAAGCAACACGAGGGTGCCGGGCGCAAAATGGACATCACGGTGACGGAGGTCGTAGCGTCGCTTCTGTTTGTCTTGAGAGGCTTGCAGACGAACGCGCGCAATTTGACGAGCATGGTCAGCACGGGCGATGGCATCACGGGCATAAGCGCTAGTTGAAGCTGTGGTGGACGGAAGCGCGGTGTCTAGTAGTAGCGTCGGTTCGCGGCCATACAAGAGGTAAAACGGGGAAAAGCCGGCAGTTTCGAGACGGGAAGAGTTGTACGCAAAGGTAATGTAGGGTAGAGCCAGGTCCCAGTCACGGTGGTCGTCTGAAACGTATTTCGATAGCATGTCTGTAAGGGGGCGGTTAAAACGCTCAGTGAGGCCGTTCGTTTGAGGGTGGTAGGAGGTGGTAAATTTATGCTGAATGGAGCACGCCCGCATGATGTCGTCAATGACTTTCGCCAAAAAGGTGCGGCCGCGGTCTGTTAACAATTGACGCGGAGCACCATGCATCAAAATGATATCATGTAGAAGGAAGTCCGCAACGTCAGTTGCGCAACTGGTCGGAAGAGCGCGGGTTACGCCGTAGCGGGTCCCGTAGTCAGCCGCGACTGCAATCCACATGTTTCCTGATGTAGATTCCGAAAATGGGCCGAGATGGTCTAAGCCAACACGATGGAAGGGCTCGGCAGGGATGTCGAGCGGCTGGAGGTAACCCGAGGGGAGCTGGGAAGGCTTCTTGCGTCGTTGGCAAAGTTCACAAGCGGCGACGTAACGTCGTACGGAACGGGCAAGGCCCGGCCAGAAAAAACGGCTACGTACACGGTCATAGGTTCGAGATACGCCGAGGTGTCCTGCGGTTGGTGCGTCGTGGAGCTCTTCTAGAACGGTTGAGCGGAGGTGTTTAGGTATGACAAGTAGGAACTCAGAGCCATCCGGATGAAGGTTACGACGGTACAGAGCACCGTCGCGGAGGACGAAGAGGCGTAGAGTGGCGTCGGCCGGAGAGAGTTCAAACCGGTCGATGAGTCCTCTGATGTTGGCGTCACGACGTTGCTCGTCGGCGAAATGAAGCAGCTGCGACACAGAGAATACACAAGCAGCACTAGTAATATTGGAGGAGTCAAGGTCGTCAACAGGGTAACGTGACAGGCTGTCAGCGTCTTGGTGCAGGCGGCCAGACTTGTAGACTACAGGATACGAAAATTCTTGTAGTCTCAAAGCCATCGACCAAGCCGGCCTGTAGGATCTTTTAGGGATGAGAGCCAGCAGAGAGCATGATGGTCAGTGACTACGGAAAAAGGGCGACCGTAGAGGTAAGGACGGAACTTCGCAACCACCCAGACTACAGCAAGGCATTCTCGTTCCGTAATGGAATAGTTGCGCTCCGATGGTGTGAAGAGGAGGCTTGCATAAACAATAACGCGATCCTGGCCACGCTGACGCTGGGCTAAGACTGCACCTACGCCATAACCGCTGGCATCTGTACGCAATTCTGTAGGGGCATCAGGGTCGAAGTGGGCGAGAGTGGGTGGTGAGGTGAGAGGAGTGACGAGACGAGAGAAGGCGGCGGCTTCTGCAGTACCCCACGAGAATTGTACGCCCTTCTTCAAAAGATTAGTTAGGGTTCTAGCGATTGCCGCAAAATCTTGAACAAAACGACGAAAGTACGAGCATAGCCCGACAAAACTTCGAACGTCTGCGGCTGTCTGCGGAACCGGAAAGTGTCGGACAACGCGAGTTTTGTCGGGATCAGGCTGTGCTCTGGAAGCATCAACGAGGTGGCCCAGAACATTAATTTGGCGGTGGCCGAAACGACATTTCGACGAGTTAAGTTGCAGCTTCGCCTTTCGAAATACATCAAGTATAGCTGTTAGACGCTCAAGGTGAGTGTCGAACGTGGGCGAGAAGACGATGAAGTCGTCGAGGTAGCAGAGACATGTGGACCATTTGATACCACGGAGCAAGGAGTCCATCATACGCTCAAAGGTGGCAGGGGCGCCGCATAATCCAAACGGCATTACTTTAAATTGGTATAGGCCATCAGGTGTGATCAACGCGGTTTTTCTCTGTCCATATCGTCAACAGCAATCTGCCAGTATCCAGAACGAAGATCGATAGAAGAGAAATAGCTGGAACCATGGAGGCAGTCAAGGGCATCGTCGTCTATACGTGGGAGCGGGTAGACAACCTTCTTAGTAATGTTGTTCAGATGACGGTAGTCTACACAGAAGCGCCACGTGCCATCCTTCTTCTTAACCAACACTACAGGTGACGCCCAGGGACTCGAAGAAGGCTCACTGATGTTTTTGTCTAGCATTTTGTTGACTTCGCTTTGAATTACTCGGCGTTCCGACGCAGAAACTCGATACGGTCGTCAGTGAATAGGAGTAGCATCGCCAGTAAGAATCCGTCGCTTGACCGCGAGCGTCTGGCCTAAAGGGTGATCGTCGAAGTCGAAAATATCTCCGTAGGGCGATAATACTTGGTAAAGGTCTTCAGCCTGCGCAGAAGACAGGTCCGTCGCAACCATTTTCTGTATCTTGGGATCGGCGGCCGAGGCTGGCACGATGGGCCTGCTAAGCTCGCAAGAAGCATCGGTTGATAACGCTGCCACGTGATGGTCGCCGAGACAATCAACGTTGGCAAGGCAAATACCTTGCGGTAGAATTTGCTTTGCCAATCCAAAGTTAAAGATAGGTATGCGAGTGAGGTTCGCAGTAATAAGTATACTGTGAGGCACGGTAACGTCATGTACTGTAGTGGAATGTCGGGCAGAGGAGTGACGAGGTACTCGCCATCAGGGACTGGTGGAGAAGACAAGAGTTCAATATAGGCTATTGATTTTGGCGGCAGGCGAATAAAGCCGGTGGGGCGTAGGCGGCATTGGAGTGCGTCAGAAGGTTCTGCGAGAATCGGCAACTGAAGGCGAAGGGTACTGGCAGAGCAGTCAATAAGGGCAGAATGCGCGGAGAGAAATTCGAGGCCGAGAATTAGGTCGTGGGGGCAATGAGCAATCACGGTGAAGAGGACAGGAGTGTGGCGGCCGGCAATGCTGACTCGTGCCGTACACATGCCGATAATAGGCACAGTCCCGCCATCCGCAACGCGGACGACGCATGCCGACGCTGGGGTGAGGAGCTTTTTGAGTCGTCGTCGGAAGGCAGCACTCATAATAGAAAGATATGCGCCTGTGTCGATGAGTGCAGTGACAGGATAGCCGTCAACGTCAACGTCTAGAAGGTTTTGGTTCGTTGGTAACGTGAGTAACGAGGGCAGGGTCGACAACGCAGCTTCACCTCCAGAAGCTGCAGCGCCTAGTTTTCCGGCTGGGTCCGGGAGGCGATAGGCGGCGAAGAGAAGCGGCGGGGTTGGGGCGAACGAGACTGATGGCGTCGAGGTGAGGGCAAGCGGCTGTAGCGAAGGTTCGGAGCAGGGGCATCAGCAACAGTGGGTTCATGGCGGGTGGCGTAGGGAACAGAAGGTCCAAAAGTGCGGGAATAGGCGGCGGCGTATGTCCGAGGAGGTGGTGGCCATCGGTTGCGGCAGTGACGAGCGACGTGGCCGATGCGACAGCAGTGGAAGCAGATCGGCCTTTCATCAGGGGTACGCCATTCGGACGGGTTGCGGCGAGATATGGCAGAAAAGGACTGTCGGGGACGAGGAGGGCCGGTAGAGAACTGGGGAACGTTGGGTTGAGACGTTGTACACACGGAGTTCAGACCCATGTTCTCAAATTCCTGTCTGACTACGGCCTGAATCATCGCAATCGTGGTTGCTGGCGGATCGGGAGGCGTCGCGGCGAAATCTGGCGGACAGGCGGCCTCGAGCTCGCGGCGAACAATACGGGTGACGTCGTCACAAGTGGTAGCCTGACGTGGTCGACCCTCACATGTCGACGTAGCAGCAGTGTTGGGTAGCCGCGTGATGTAGTGTGTGATACGGCGGCTCTTAGCCTATTCTTTAATGATGGCGTCGATTGTCGAGACGTTGCCGAAAGCAAGCAAATTGAAAGCGTCGTCGGCGATGCCTTTTAGGACATGTGACACTTTATCAGCTTCAGACATAGCGTCGTAAGCTTTTCGGCATAGAGCCAAGACGTCGAGGATGTATGAAACGTACGGCTCTGTAGATGTCTGAACACGAGACGCAAGAACCTTTCTCGCGGCAACCTTGTGGCCAATGGGTCGCCGAACAGTTCCGTGAGCTCTTCTTTGAAATTGTCCGAACTTGTTATCTCGTCGTCATGCGTCTGGTGCCACACACGTGGGGTGCCGCCGAGATAAAAGATGACATTGGCGAGCATGATCGTTGGGTCCCACCTGTTATTAGCGCTGGCATGTTCATATAGTTTGATCCATTCGTCAACGTCCTGTCCCTCCAGGCCAGAGAACACACCAGGGTCGCGATGTTGGGCAACCGTGACGACGGGAGCATTCGGACAAGCCGAAGCCGTTGCAGAGGTGGTCTCGTCACCGGGAGGCATGGTGATAAGCTCGATGTACCGACCACTCCGGAGTTCCGTGGCGAGGACGGGGATCGCTCACCTCCACCAGAATGTTACGCGTAGAAAGATACAGACGGAACCAAGCTATTTACACTGGAGTGGAGCCAGAGCGCCAGGCCGACATTTTCTCGCGCCAAGGGCACAGACCCACTTCGTCGTCGTTCTCGCGGCGGCTCGTCTCTCGGGTATCTACCGATAATATCGTAATAATATATATATATATATATATATATATATATATATATATATATATATATATATATATATAGGGCGATCATTATTAAGTTTGCCCAAATTATTTAAAAATGCAAGTAAAAAAGTTCGTTAAACATAACTAGTTATTTTTTCGAACTTCTGGTAAAAGAAACTAATAAAATATAACCACAAATGAAGTTGAGCAGTCAGTGTCAGCGTCATCGCGACAGGCATCACCGTTCGCGCCTTTTCTTATCGGCTTTCGTCGCCAGTTCCCTACGTTAACGACAAGGAGGCTTTTGGTGGTTTTTGTTGGTGCCACGGTTAGCCGCCCCACTAACGTTAGTGTGGCTCTACCGTGCTTGTGGCACACGCCGTGGCTGCTTAGGGGCTTTGGTGTTACGCTGCTAAGCACGAGGGCGTGGGATCAAATCCCGGCCATAGCGGCCGCATTTCGATGGGGGCGAAAAAACACCCGTATACCTAGATTTAGGTGCACGTTAAAGAACCCCGAGTGGTCCAAATTAATCCGGAGCTCCCCACTACGGCGTGCCTCATAATCAGATGGTGACTTTATTTTTTATATATTTGATTTGAACCTCAAGGGTCCCCAGAGACGGGACATTACATGAGGGGTAAAGCATGAGGGACTTTACATTTTGGCGCGTAAAGCCCCATAATTTACTGTGGTTGTAGTTTGCGTGGCTTCACTTTCCGATGACGGCAAAGAAACGCCCGCACAATGTGCTCGCGATGAAGACGAAGAAAGTTATCGATGACTTTGAGAGCGGTTGCATTTGCTTGCACGTTGTTTCATTTCAATGAAATGTCTGTTATTATCTCAGAATTTGTGTCTTTCTTGCTCAAAGTATGGTATTTTCATTCCGAAACAATTTATTGGGGTAGTTTAGCAGCTTAACATGAAATCTCTTTATACGTTTTGCTGTCAGTAGTTTTTGCTTGTCGATTTTGTAACTGATGGGAGTCGCTGCTCTGCTTCCGACGGGCTATGGGTCGCCATCTAATTACAAAACAAACGTCGGCAATAAGCATCTGCACGGTGGCGGAAATACCGCTGTGGAGTTTTTCCGCCTGTCGAGCTCGATGGAGGGCTCTGGCGGAAAGATAAAAGAATGTCGCTGCCTTTAGTTTTATTCAGGTGACTTATTGGCAGCAGTATCAGCTTGCGAAGCGGAGTTCAGCCAACGTTTATAGTTTTTCCCGGTGATGTTGCGATAACAGTATCTTGTATCTTAAGGTACAAGATACATTCTTTCATGTGTCGGAAATACAGCTACTGACACACGTGTTGCCAGACGTATCATGATACAGATACAAGATATCTAAAGAGTATATAAGATAGTATCTAGGATGCATGTGTCTTCGATACTGCCCAGCACTGCCATGATATTTGTCTCTGCTGGGTTAAAACCTTCTTTCGTTGGGTTAATAAACCTGTAAGTCGGTAGCCTTGCTTACCTAAACGACGACAGAAACCCGGTGGAACTTGAATGCTTATTTTTCGTCAAAGCACCAGTTGTGTCATTTTCTGGCTCTCACATTAAGCGAATACGTGCCTTCTTTATGTTACGTATGCAGAAAACGTATACATTCAATCGAAACGCGAACATATTACCATTCACGGCTTCCACTTGAAGTGATATAGGTACGCACCATATGGTGAAAGTTGAAACTTTCATGCCTGCCCTTAGGACAACTTGTAAACCAAATATGTTTTCCAATATACAAGATTGTCTTTTTTTAAGCAATGGCATCGTGCGTTCTTCGTAATAGATTTCTCCTGAACGGAAGTGAGAGAGAGAGAGAGAGAGAAATTTATTTACAGAAAGGCAGAGAGGTCGACCTGAGCTATAACTTGCTCTGGCCTGCTACTCTACACTGGGGAAAAGGGACGGGGAGGGAAAAGGCTGATGAATGATGATTGTATAAGGAAGAGATGCGTATATACAAATTCACAGAGTTGTGGCATGTCTAAAGCCGTGCGTCCAGCCCAGTGGCTTGGAGAAAAGCTATAGCGGCTGTTGTTACCAGGGCTGCGCTGTTTGCATTAGGCCAAGGACCTAAAGGAAACTCTTCTGATAGTGGTCCCTCATGGATCTTTGCAAGGGGAGAGACAAGTTGCTGTCCTTCTTGCGCGTGCGCGGGACACACAAAATATATGTTCAAGTGTTTCTGGCACCTCACAGGATTCACAGTTTGAGCTAGTATCACTGGCACCTATCATATGTCTATAACGGTTGGTGAATGCGACACGAAGGCAAATCTGGTGCACCATGCTCGTGTGACTTCTTTTGGGCTTGTGAGGCATACGAAATTTCGTTTCTTGGTCCCATTTGTGTAATCGCTTGTGTCGTCGATCTGGTTGGGTCCAGTGTTCTAACGTTACTAACAATTCTAACGTTACTAACAGTGTTCTAACTCTACGTTAGAACGGAAGTGAGCAACAACTATCGAAACTGCGATTGTTCTTTTCATGAGAAAAGCACACACACACACTCACAAAAAGCGGCAGAACTCATCTCACGATGACTGTCGACGGTAATGCGTCAGCATCGTATCAATATAGCGACACAACGTATTGCCACTGTCGAAACGAGTTACGTGTGAGGCGTATGCTGCAGCTGGACTCCTCTTTCGCGCTTCCCTAAGCATACTCGGCGCCATCTAGCGACGCCGCCATGAACCCTGCACGTGGCTTCTGAAGTGTATGGCGTGCGGGTGCGTGCAAACGCTAGGAAACGCGTCATGCGGCAAACGGGCTCCCCTCTCTCGCTTCTTTCAAGACATGCTGCGCCATCTAGTGGCATTGGCGAGAAGTCCGCGCGTGGCCTCCAAGACGAGAAGGGCTGGCGCGCGGATACCTAACTACGAACGCCGAGAATTGTGCCCTCGATTACCGCGCATTCAGTGGCACATAGTCAGTGACTCAAGTTGGAGGGAGGTTCATTGAAGAGCGGCACACATCCAGTGGATTCATGGTGCAGCTCACTAAAGCGTTGGCGTGAAAGGCGTTTATTGAAAACCGACATATACCCAGTGCATTTGGGGAGCAGGCTGATAATGCACCGGGTTGCTGTGATTGAGGAAACCTTGCGATGTTGTTTCGATTCCGCTCAGCATCGGAGAACTTTAAGACGTGTGTTTCGTCATTGTAAAATGGCCAAATCCCCAGTGGCGCATACCTACTTACCCATGTTGGCGTCAACGAGGTTCGTTGAAGACCAGCGCGGAACGAGTGGCTTACATTCAGTGCTCCAAGTTGGTGTCAAAGAGTTTCTCTTAAGAGCGGTGCCTACCCAGTCCCGTATTTGCAGTCACTCATGTCTGCGTGATCGAAAGAGGTGCGTTAAAGAGCGGCAAGTATGTACGCACTGGCACATACTCGGTGACCCAAGTTGGTCCGATGGTTGTATTCGAATCCTGCTACCTCAGCACGGCAGCCCAATGCACTAAGCCATTCGACCACGGACTACCCCGTGACCAAGGTTGGCGGGAAAACGGTTAGATACAAACAAACATACATAGATATAAGCGCGCATAGATATGTGTAGCCAACAGAGAATGCGTGAAGTATTCTAAGAATGCTAACAAATTAAAACGCTTATGACGAACGGAGGCGGAGTAAGGTCTCACAGTTAGTCGAATGAGAAATGCCGTTAATCGATCGTCGCATTTTACATACTCCAGCCCGTTTATTTTTCGATTTCGATATAGACGGTGTGTTTGATAGAGACAGCGTCAAGTACGCCAGTGGCGGAGGTCGACCCTCTTCCTCCCTGCTTTCACACACCCTCCTCACTGCCGCAATCGTGCTAAGAAGACATCCGTTAGCGCACCCTGTTACGTAAACGGCGAACTCCAAACATCTGCTTTCTCCAAGACCAACCCAGAGTGAGCATGCGCTGCCCCCACTGGATTGTCGCGAATGCAGCTACGCTATGCCTTTCCCGATCTGTGTCTGCGCGACCTCAAAACTGTACTTCCGGCATTGACGTTGGCTGGAAAAGGAAATAGACTGAGCCTCGGAGAACGTTTCCCTCGCTAGGAAAAACACATCTGCCTGTCTGTTCGCACGAAGAGCGCCCGGAAATTACTACCCTTGTCGCACAATGAAACTATCGGAAGAAACACTAGGTGTCGCCTGCGCATGCACATACCTGTAATGTGAACGTGCGTGCAAAGGCGCGCGTGTGCTTGCATGCGGTCAACGTGTACCTCCGGTATACGTTATATAAGGCAGGAGACGTGGCTGAACCGTTAGTTACGCACGTTTGTCGTTTCATTATTTGCAGCCCGACCTCAAGACAACTTAGTGACATATTCGCTTATTCAACCGAATGGTTATAACCCGCTGGTATGTTAAGAATGCGAAGAAGTCATATTTTGTTTAAATGTCCTTATTAGAGCCAGAAAGCAGCCCCCTCCATGCAGGAAAAATGTAGTAACCATCTACTCCCTTTTGTTATTGTAAAAACCGTTTTTCGTTGCCTAAACATAGATATAAATACGAAACATTGTGTGTGGGATGGCATGTTTACAATGAATGCTTGTTTTTTTTATGACAGATTGCTGTATTTAGGCGTTGTAAGAGTTGTCAGACGATCTCGCCGCTGCCACCATTTGTAAGATTTTCAGTCGGGCTTGTAGGACGATCGGAGGAACTTGGGGCGACGGGACTAGGCGAGCAGGATTTATTTACATATGAACATGGGATACATTTACACAGTCTAGCGTGACTCCCACATGGAGCCCGCAAGACGAAGCATACAGCAAACGAGCACACAGTTCACGAGTACATTGACGAGCACAGAGCACGACGACGAGCACGCACTAGCAGTCGACAACAGCCGCTTATAACCACTCCGTCTGACGTCATCGTTCGACGTCATCGTTCGACGTCATCGTAGAAAGTCCCCGTGGTCGCCTTTGTAAGAAGGGGGTAGGGGTTTTTACACACACACATGCCGCACAGGTTTCAGTGCTCTCTCCGAGGGCCGACGAACTTTGCAGTGCAGTCGTCGTGGTATCCATTGTCCCGCGTCCGCGTAGTCAGGTGGTCACGCCCAACCCCCGCCGGCGCCTCTAAATTCCAGAGCTGCCTTTTCCTCTAGTCGCCACGTGTGTCGGCAGACTGTGACGAATCCTAGGGCCCCCGTACCGCAAAGCAACCTTTTGCCAGGGAGGCTCCCCCTGCCGCAGAGAGACCATGACGACCCGGCAAATTAACCAAAAAATGCACGGGGCGCCAAACGTGGCCAGCCCTGCTGTCGTCACCGATCCTCCAAACGTGGCGCATGGTCGGTTAGCGTCGTCGTCCTCGCTCGTTGTCCGAAGGGCGCCGCCACCGCGGGTCGGTCGAAGCACGTGCAGCGGGCTGAAATAGCTGGCACGTTGCCACCCCGGCCGGCTATCATAACAGCGTGTAGTATGAGGCAGATTTCCGAATCAAAACAAATGCGCATGTTCGAGAAAAAGGACCTTCGCATATCGGATTTGATTACTATATGCAGTATATACTCGACTAGGGACCGCACTCATGTAGGAGCGGCACCCCCAACTTGGCACGACAAAATTCGAAAAAAGAAATGACATAATGGATTCGAAGGTTGAAGATGGCATCGCAGCTTGTGTTCATGCCCTTGTGTTCCGAGTGCGCGTCGTGTGCGGTCTTCAGAGCTTGATGTGAAAAGCTCTGACCTCGCAATCATATGTAACGCCATGGAGGGCACTGAGGGCGACTGTATCCATGAGTGTGCTACCGAGCTGAGTCTAAGCAGCCGTGACAGCGACAGTAGTGAGGACTGACAATGTGTACCATCTGTATGGCATGCATGCGTGGTCAAATACATGCCTTATGAAAACAACAGCGTTCGCTCTTTTAGCTCTTTTCGACACGCCAGGAAAATTAGACCACAATAGACTATCCCCGTGTAAGGGCCGCACCTCGTCGAGATTAGAAAAAGAAAGTGCGGCTCTTACAGAGTATATACGGCATTTGCAATTTCTAAACAAAGTGAAATATTAAAAGTTTCGTGGAGTCCTCATGACAAAAAACAATAAAGAATGCTCATTGGCGTTATGTGGTAGGTTTGTAATGCCGTCAGCAACTGAATGCTGAATCAACTGATAAGCTTGTAAATGGTAACTGACGAAAAATTGATTGCATTTGATCCCCATGAAAATGACAATAATGAAATAAGAGTAGCTCGTTACCAGGTGCACGTATAATTGCGTTCCACTCGTTCAATAAACCAAGAACAATGCCACAGCACCCTACGTCGTGATACAGTAATCCATACTCATGTATGGATTCATACATACATACATACATACATACATACATACATACATACATACATACATACATACATACATACATACATACATACATACATACATACATACATACATACATACATACATACATACATCGTGAGATGAGTTCTGCCGTCATTCTATGTTTGGCGACCTCCATAAAAAGATCACCCAAACATAATATTGCTACATCACGTTCGTCCTGTCCAAATCCTCCGTTGACGCTCCTCACCACCATGGGCCTAATTGAAGTAGACGTAGATGGTGTTCCGTTGACGGCATTAATTGATACTGGAGCCCAAGTATCCATAATGAGGGCTAATCTATGTCGGCGCCTCAAAAAAGTTCTTACGCCTGCCATCACTCGAGCCGTACGCGTCGCCAATGGCGCCACTGTTGCGGTCAGTGGTATGTGCACTGCTCCCGTAGGAACTGCTGGCCGCCAAGTTCCAGTCCTGCTCACCGTGCTGACAAGTTGCCCTCACGAGGCCGGAAGAAGAAGCAAACGGGAGCGGACGTGTGTTGCATTGGCTCCGTGGATTCTCGGAGTTTTCAGTGTCAAACCCATCGGGCCACCAAAACTTTTGGCGTAATCGACTCAGGAAGTAACCTGGACCACGAGGACACCACTCTCAACCCGGTAGGCCCAGTTTTTGGACTTTTATCGGAGATTGAAGTTTCCACGTGCTCGGCGAGTTGGGTCTAACGTCAGGCCTAGCCGGACCCGGGCTACAACGGGCAACTAGGATGCGGGCGCAGCAGCGTAGCGGCTAGAATGGACCCCCGGCAGGCGACCCTAACAACTTATAGTCACCCGGCAAACGGACGAGCCGAAAATCCGTCAGAAACACAAGCGATGGAGGAATCCTATCCCGCCGCATGTTCGGGACAGAGCGGGCTAGGGAGCGGAGTATCAGAAGATTTAGCGATGCAGCAAGATATGCCGAGTTCGACAGACGCGGAACATCAGCAGGAAGAAGACAAAAACTGGCAAATTTACTATTCCCGACGCCAGAAGAAAAGGCTTAAGCGCGCTACGCAGAGCGCCGCCATATTGAAACCGGGCGACCCCCACGCCGCCGAGAACAATAGCAAGATGGCGCCGGCGACAACAGATGGCGTGACGTCAAGGACACAAGAACAAAAGAGCGGCGCGGCGAGGCAGTCGAGGCAGAGACTCCGGCCGCTCCCGACGAACGACGCGAAGATCATTATTCGGCCCAAGGGCGGGACCTGAAGACGTACCAAGCGGCACTCGCTATCGTGGAAGCGTGTGGCCGAAAATTCGGAGAAGACAAGTTCCTGGTGAGACTCCGGCCAGGTTCCAACACCATCATCGCAAGCGCCTCGGACGAGGAAGCAGCCGGGATGATCAGGAAGATCAACTGCCTCAACTTTGACGGGCAAAATTACGACGTGAACGCCTACGTGGCGCTACCGGAAGACATCAAAAGAGCCGTTATTCACGGGTTACCCCCGGGAGTCGCGGCGGACCTACTCGAATCCAAGTTGCGCCTACGCACCCAAGGAGTGAAGATCTTGAGCGCCAGAATGCTGGGCAAGTCGGAGACAGCACTCGTCACTTTCGACAGCCCTTTCATCCCAAAATACGTTATTTTTGGGGCATGCGAGTACAAGACCCACCCCTACAGACCAACGAGACAAGTATGCTTCGTATGCGGAGAGCAAGGACACCGCTCGGACGTGTGCCCAACGCCGGGAACGAGAATCTGCCGCCAGTGCGGAGCAACTAGCCCCCCACAGGGGCACCAATGCCAACCGAAGTGCCTGGTATGCGGGGCAGCCCACCTAACCGGAACCAGGGGCTGCCAGCGGCGCCTCAAGGACACCAAGGAGCTCCGAGGCCGCCAACAACCGCATCAGCACCAGCAACAACGCCGAGGCCGGAGCCGCAGCCGCAGGCGCCGACCCAGATGGCTGAGCTCGGAGGGCGATCGAGGCAGCCGAAGCCGCTCGAGGAGCCGAGCCAGGAGCCAGTCGAGGAGCCAGACGGGAGACTTAAGAACGGCCAGCTGCAGTGCAAGTTTTGCCGTCCAGTTGCGTCAGTGGCCGCAACTTTCCTGGAGCGCATCCGCCAACCTCTAGCCACGGCGTGACTAAGTTGACTTTGTGTCGGGAACAATACGCGCGTCCTCCACTCTACGTCGCTTCAGCTAGAATGCGTTTGACGAAGCAGGCTTTGTGCTGAAACCGCCACCGTTACGCTCTAGCCTCGCCGTCGTTGTGACTGAATGAGTTCGGCGGGCCAACTATTGTTACCGAACTTCCCAACGCGGACCTGATCTGCTATGAGTGGGGGAGTTGCCGCGGGAACGTCGTCGGACACCCCTTCCCATGCGCCGACCAAGACGCAAGACAAAGGCTACCCAGGCGCACTGCGCGGGTCTGCTCCGAGTTCTACGAAGCCCCTCTGACGTCGGCTCCGGACCGTGCACCTGTGTGTGTGTGTGTGCGTGTATGTGTGTAAACCGTCCCGCGGAGAGGCGGCGTGTTTACGATGACTGAACGAACGTTTCCGCCACCTTGGAATCGGGGGAGGGCCGAGTGTTTATAAATGGCTGTTGTGCGGATGCTCGATTCACTTTCTTATGCAGTCATGTTCGACTGATACACTCTCTCTCAAGCAGTCATGTTAGACTGATAGAAATACTGTAAATAAACCCATATTCCTCGTTCTCGATGAGAAGCAGTCCTTCCCTTCATCAAGGTCCTCAGCGTGGATAAGTTGGACGACGGCATGGGCCAGCTACCTTCTAAATCATGCCCGATTCCAATCTTGACAACGAATCACGAGCGATGGGATTGAACCCCCAACCATAACAAGACAGGGACAGGGCCAGGGACAGCTCCTTCCAGGTACTGCAGCCTCCGCCCACGAGGGGGCAGCAGCAACACAAGGGACAACAACAACAGAATAAGAAGACCGAAGACAACGCTAAGGTGAGCTGGGGACCACCCAAAACACAACCTCCGCACTCGAGGAAACATAGCAATAATGGCGAGGAACTTCAAAACCTTAGAAAGGAAAACGAAGCATATGACAAACGCATAGAACAGCTAAAAAGTCGGTTGGAGGAGCTAATTAAAGCCTTGCAGGATCAAAGGACCGGTAGTCCCCCTAGACCGCGGACTTCACCACAACGACCACAGCAACCAGAATCTTTCGAAGACGAAATGAGAAAATTTATGATGTTTATGCAAGAGAAAACAAATGCAATAGCACACAAAATAGCAATAATGGATCAGGAAATCCGAAAGCAACGCAAACAACAAATCCCACAGCAAGCTAAAGACAAATTCAACCTCAGAAGACAGGGCCTCGAAAACTACAACGCCTCTAACACCGAGGACTAATCATGGCTAGACACGCAACAATAGAAATTTGGCAATGGAATTGCAGGGGCTATCGCAAAAAAACAAGGGCAACTCATACAATACATAAACACACAACTCGCACCACGAGATATCATAGCACTACAGGAGAAAGGGAAAACCACACCAACGCTAAAAGGCTACACGTACCATGAAAAAGAACGTACAGCAATACTAATCAGTAAATCCCTCACCACCACAGCACACGACAGCATAGCCGACACAGACATAGACCACGGTATTGTCGAAATCCATCCCAAAAAAAAGAAAAAAAGACAGCAGTGTCCTTGACATAAATCTCTATAATCCTCCGAGCCAAAAAGAGGCGGACTCCCTCAAACATTTGCAAGAGCGAGCAAATTAGCCAAACAAACCCACTAGTGATTGTAGAAGATTTCAACGCCAGAGATCTGACCTGGGGTTACAAAAACCTAGCCAAGAAAGGCATACAAGTTAAGGAAGCCGCAAATATATACGGCTGCACCCTCACAACAGACGACAGTACGCCAACCAGACTAGCTAACAGCATAAGCTCCGACACATGCCTCGACCTGACGTACGCCCGGGGAACAGACAAGGCGGTACGGGAAAAGCTGCTGGAGAATCTGGGCAGCGATCACTACATCCTAAAAACGCAATTGGCAACCGGAAGAATAAAACGCGAAATTGGCACCACCAATGTGACAGATTGGAATGCCTTCAGGAAGGAATGCAAAACTATAGAGGGAAACATCGAGTCCCTAGAAGGCTGGGGAAACAAGCTCAGGGAGATGCTCGACAAGTACACCAAAGAAATAGAAAGAACAGAGGAAACACCTGAGGTGGACTCGCAACTACTCAAGCTATGGGAGGCAAGACACGCGGGCTCACTAAAAGATGGAAAAACAAAGGCTGAAAAGGAAGCTCAAAAACAAAATCGCAGAGATAACCAAGGAGGCGGAGGAGTATGCGGCTCAGATGACTAGGCAAAACTGGCAACAGTTTAGCGAGTCTTAAAACGGAACCCTTAGCACGGCAAAAACATGGCACATAATCAAGGCGCTCCTGGACCCAACAAAAACAAAATCTGAAAACAATAAGGACATACACCGCCTGGTACACCAATTCGAGGGACCGCACTCTGAACTGCTAGAGCAGGTCACAATCAAATGTTTCGGACATGACAACCCGGTGGCCTACACGCAACAAGACAAAGGGAAAGAAAACGAGCTGCAGGACAAGCCAATCACAAAAGAAGAGGTGTACGCGGCCATAAGAAGCGTAAAAAAGAACACAGCAGCCGGGCGTGGACAAAATCAGAAATTCACTTATTCGAAACCTAGGGGAAGAACTGGTAGAACAACTCACCACCTTCCTCAACCAACACTGGGCTGCAGAAACGGTACCAGGGGAATCGAAACACGCCGAGATTGTGATGATCCCCAAATCAGGCAAAAAGCTACAGGTAACAAACTTAAGACCAATCTCCCTCACATCGTGCTTACGCAAACTATATGAGAGGATAGTAACAAAAAGACTACAACATTACATGGAGGAAAACGAGCTATACCCCCATAGCACGTTCGGTTTCCGAACCAAGCTATCGACACAGGATGTCCTTCTCCAAATTAAACATGAGGTTCTCAGCAACATCCCATAGAACAGAGAACACGTTTTAATAGCACTAGACATAAAAGGAGCTTTTGACAATGTCAACCACGCGGCAATACAGGAAGGCCTTAACAGCGTAGACTGCGGGAAGAAAGTACACGGATACGTCAAAGCCTTCCTCTCCAATGGAAAGCAACGATATCTTTGGGAGAGATTCGATCGCAAAAATTCCCCACACCAAAAAAGGGGACACCCCAAGGTTCACCCCAGATTTCCCTGATACTCTTTAACATCGTAATGATTGGCCTAGGGCATAAACTAAGCAAAATCGAAGGCATACAACGCGCCATGTATGCAGATGACATCACCATCTGGGCCACTAAAGGCTCGCTGTGCCAAAAAGAAAGCTATCTGCAAGAAGCAGCCACTTGCGTGGAAGAATACGTCGGGGAAAGAGGCCTTAAGTGCTCAACGGAGAAATCCGAGCTCTTGAGAATTATAAGGAGCAAGAAAAGCAAAGAAAGCCTTAACATGCGGCTAAAGGGGCAGCGGTTACGGGAAAGCCAACAAATCAGGATCCTTGGAATGTGGGTGCAACCCAACCAACGCTGCACTAACACGCTGAACACACTCAAGCAGTCAACAACCCAAATAGCTCGCATGATCACGCGGGCGTTACAAAAGAGATATGGGACGAAAGCAGGAGACACACTTAAGCTGGTTGGGAACCTGATGGTCAGCAGGGTCGCATACTCACTCCCGTATTTCAACTGCACAAAACAGGAAATACAAGAAGCAGACACCATTTTAATCAAAGCATACAAAACAGCACTTCACCTGCCGAACAATACATAGACAGAGAAACTAATGGCACTTCGTTTAAGCAACACCTTCGAAGAACTAAAAGAAGCCCAAAGTATCCCACAGCTCATGAGACTCCAGCAGACCAAAACGGGAAGGGAACTGCTAATAAGGCTAGGCTTCGCGGAATCAATGAAAGAAACCCAAAAAACGGAGGGGATTCCTGATGAATATCGGAAAACATACACTGTTAGCCCCCTACCCAAAAACATGGACCCAAACCTCCACACCGCGCGAAGGGACGCAAGGGCGGAATACGTCGAAAAGTACCTGGCCACGAAAAACACAACAGCATACACAGATGTTGCAGTATACGCCAAGCAAAGAGGAACAAACATAGTAAAGACAGCTGCGATAGTAATAAGCCCGGACTACAAAGAGATCAGCAGCGCATCAATGAAGGACTGCTCGGTAACGGAAGCTGAGGAAATAGCCGTAGCTCTAGCGGCAGTGGAGGGCTACCGATCCGAAAGGTCCTTAACAATACTCACCGACTCGCAAGCTACGCGTCGGAATTACATGAACGGCAGAAGGGGATGCAGAGCGCTTCACATCTTCCGCTCCTGCAGGGCTAACAACAAAGTCAGGCATACAATTTTCTGGGTACCGGGACACGCTGGAATAGAAGGGAACCTAAGGGCGGACAAGGCAGCTGGAGAGCACGCAAACCGAGCGGCCAGAAGCACCGACGCTGAGGAACTCATACCAGTCAACCCAAGCTACTCTGATATTCTGAATTACTATAAGGGGGTCCGAATCAAATACCCTCCACCCCACAACAGCCTAAATCAGCATGAAGCAACCTCTTGGAGGAGGCTGCAAACAGGAACATGCCAAATCTAAACACACTAAGCAAGATGTTTCCCACACAGTATAAAGACATTATCCCCTAGTGCGGCGCCAAGCCCACCTTATGTCACATTACATGGGGTGCGTTCACAATCAACCCTTCCTTCAAATAAAAGACCCGATTGCGGAGCAGTGGGAGAGGGTGCCCTCCAGCAGCGATCCGAAAGTCGAGCATGGACTAGTAAGGCACGCTCACCGAGTAGCCACCCTCAGTGGTGCCCTGGAATAGGGGCGTCGACCCTGCGCAGATGGGGAAGAAGACCGTGAAGACGGCCGACCACACCTGCCACCGCTAACTTCTTACCAATTAGAGCAAATAAAGTTTTTCCTCCTCCTGCCCTCATCACCTAATCTGCGGGCTCGACTTTCTGACGTCGCATTCTGCCCTCATCGACTGTTCCACCGGTACGCTGTGCCTCGAGCTTCTTCTTTCCGACGTTCGCCCCGAACAACCGAACACCTTCTGTACTACAGCATTTGTTCGCTTACCTCCAAAAGCCCTAACCGTCGTCGAATTTGCCTCAACGGCAACCATGCCTGATGGCGACTGTGTCGTCGCTCCTATTCGTGATGTCCTCCTGGCGCGCGGCATCTCTGTGCCACATCCTGTCGTAACCCTTGCCGCTAATCGGATGTCTCCGCGTTATCAATTTTGGCTTGAAGAAGCAAGTGTTACCTGAAGACATAGCGGTGACCACACTCCGGTCAGTGACAGACGACTATGTCACTTCTTTTGCAGCCGACGCGTCTCCAGATCCTCCTGATTACCCGCAGGATGCCTTGAACTTCGACGGCCCATTACGTCCCATTGTCGCTCCGGACTTTGCACCTGACCAAGCAGCCGCCCTATATCGCCTTTTGGTTTCCTACCGCGACATATTTGACACTGACAAACGACCACTTGGTAAGACGTCTCTTGTTACGCATCGGATAAACACTTGATGCTGTTCCCATTCACCGCCGACCGTATCGTGTCTACACGGCAGAGCGGCAAATTTTCAGCAGGAAGTGAACAAGATGCTCGCCAGAGGCATTGTTGAGCCATCGTCGAGTCCTTGGGCGTCGCCGGTCGTGCTTGTCAAAAAGAAAGATGACACGTGTAGTTTCTGCGTTTATTACCGTCACCTAAACCGATATACTAAAGAGGACGTTTGCCCTTTAGCACGAATCGACGACGTTCTCGTCTTCACTGTGCCAAATACTTTTTGTCCATCGACCTGGTTATTGGCAGATTTCCGTCGATGAGCAAGACCAAGAAAAGACCGCCTTCATCACTCCAGATGGCCCCTACCAATTCAGGGTTATGCCGTTCGGTTTATGCAATGCCCCCGCCATGCTCGAGCGGATGATGGACTCCCTGCTTCAATCTTTCAAATGGTCAACTTGCCTTTGTTACCTCGATGACGTCCTTGTTTTCTCCTACATTTGAGACGGACCTTGAGCGCGTCGCAGCTATCCTTGACGTCTTCCGCAAGGCTAGGCTCCAATTAAACTCATCGAAGTGCCACTCCCGGCGCCGACAGATTACAGTGCTAGGCCATCTCGTCGATGCTTCCGGAGTGCAACCCAACTGGGAGAAGGTTCCAGCAGTAACGGCTTTTCCTGTCCCTCAGTCTGCCAAAGACGTCCGCAGTTTTCTGGGGCTCTTTTTTATTTCCGACGGTTCGTGAAAGATTTCGCAGCACTCACTCGACCACTCACTGAACTTCTGAAGAAAGACATGCCTTTTACGTGGGGTTCCCCTCAGGCTGCCGCATTTTCACGCCTTATCACGATTCTCGCCAATCCACCGGTATTCGCCCACTTTGACCCGTCCGCACCTACAGAGGTCCGAACTGATGCCAGTGGTTATGTGATCGGCGCCGTCTTATAGCAAAGCCAACGCGGACAAGACCGTGTTATAGCCTACGCTAGCCGGCTCCTGACAACTGCAGAGCGCAACTATTCGATTACCGAGCGCGAATGTCTTGCTCTCGTCTGCCGCCCATATTTATATGGCAAGCCCTTCTCAATTATCATAGACCATCATGCGCTCTGCTGGCTTTTGCCGCTCAAGGATCCTACTGGCCGGCTCGGCCGTTGGTCCCTCCGACTACAAGAATATCCCTACACAGTGATTTACAAGTCGGGACGCCTGCGATTTTACCCTCCTCAGCAGGCAAAACGCATATTATTGGAATTGAATCTAGGCCCTCTTGCACAATCTGTAGACAGCAAGGAAGGGTTGGCCCTTCGGATGTTTTTCTCGGCGAAAACCCACAAGCCAGAAACGCCCTTCCGTGTCATTATTTCGGAAAAAGGCACGTGGCAATATTCTCTTTCCCGTTGGCTTCAGTGTTACCTTAAGAAGCTATATGTTAATGATCCGTTTCTGGTTAAAGGATCCTCCGAGGTCATACACTACCTTTCTCAAAATTCTGACGTCCCATTTAAGGCTATGTCCGTAGGTATAAAAGATTTGTTTTATTCTATTCCGCATCAGGCGCTCCTGGTTGTTGTCGAAAAAGCCATTAGTAGTTTTGGTGACGCTGCCTTCCAGAATGAATGTGGTGTGTCTGTTTCAGACTTTATAAAATTGCTTCAGCTGTACCTTTCCTCTACTTTCGCCGAACGGAATGGAAATGTTTTCCTTCAATAAAGCGGGATACGTATAGGGTCATGTATCGCTCCCTTGTTGAGCGATTTATTTTTGGCGTACATAAACAGGAACGTTATGTCACGAATGGGCGGCACAAAAATCGAAAAAGCATTTCGTTATGTCGATGATTTTTTGGTTCTGTTTAATTGTGAGGAGAGCTGTGTGGCGACCTTTGTTCGTCAAACGTTAGATCTGCTTCAAAAATGATTATCTCCGCTCACTCACACATGAGCTTCAGGTGAATGGGTCACTCAGGTTTTTAGATTTGAAGTTATCTTTTACCCGGCAACATGTATGCTGGATGTACGAGCCGCGAGCCAACAAGCCTCTGTTGCCCTATGCATCTGCCCATTCAAAACTCGTCAAGAGAGGTATCGTTCAGGCCTGTTTGCAATAATGCACTAACCAAATCCTGTTATCATTTGACAGAACCTAGTTTTCATTCGCAGATAGCTCGGTTGAGGGCGGCAGGGTACTGTTGGAATCTCAGTGCTGACACCCGTTATTGCAATCGCACCGCTGGCACGAGTTGTTGCAAATGGGTCGCAAGCCCCAAGGGTAGCGTTAGCCTGGCGGCCTGGGGCACAACTGGAAGCATCCGAAGGTTCGGGCAAAGCATGAGTCGACTGCTAACAGAACAACTTGTTTATTCTAGCATCGCAAAAGAGCGGCCGGTCAGGTCGACCGAATTGGAGAGACGGGAGAGCACGTTGCTCAACAGAAGAAATCGGAGCCTCTCTTGAGGTCCGGGGGCAGCTGCTTTTATACTCTCGGAGTTGAGGGCAAGAAGGAACGCCTCGATAGAGGCGCACGTGACGGCGCCGCTCGGGCACGTTGAGACGAGTAGGTGACGCATCCGCCGGGCCGGCGCCGTTCAGACCTCCTCGCTTCACAGTTGGGGGAGCTCCTCTCCCCGGCTGCCGCGCTTTGACAAGCGTGGGCACCAACGTGCACACACACACACACGCGCGCACACGAAGACACGTGGCATTAAAACATGCCTGGACGCGCTTGGCGGGGAGGCGTAGCGGCGGCGCCGAACGGGCCAAAATGTCCGCCGCTTTGAACGAAGCCCCGGCGTCCGCTGCATCCGCGCCGGCTATACCGCGCGTCGTAGGCGAAACGGAACAGTACCCAAGCAACCTTCTTGTCTCAGTCTCGGAGAACTTCCGTAGTAAGTTTAGCACTGATCCTTACAGCTTTGAGCCTCAGGTACATGATCAAAGAAACAAAACAACTGTTATCCCGTACGTTCATGGAATCTCCCAAAAACTTAAAAATATAGGACAATCAGCAGGTGTCGACGTTGTATTCTCTGCTCCAAAAAATTTGCCCAGCTTTGTGTCAGAACCAATCCTGTTGCTAAGGAACGTAGGATTTGCAGTGCACTGTGCGCAATGAACACCTAGAAACCCTTCGCGCCTTTTGCGCACTTTATTGCTTTGTTCTTGTAACCTGACGTTAAGACATCTACCTGTCTGCCCTACATAAGACCGACCGCATTTCAAACGTGTCTTATACACAACCCTTTCGAACAAACAGTATACTTTTTCCCATAATTGCTGTATCCCGCTTTTCGAAGGAACCACTATTTTAGCGAGGCATTCTAATAAATGTACCAGACTTATCATCAAAGCAGCAGCGATTGCCGATCGTGACTCAGTTAGCAAGCTATCAATTGCATTAACTGACAAAGAACTGGTTTTTCTGAGGTCGCACATGCGCTCTCGTTGTTCTTACGTCATGCATTTTGAATGCATACCCATGTCCTTTGTATATTGTATAAGATCATGGCTGGCGCCGCCACTAAGTGATATTTATCTAGCTAATCATGATTGCAATATTCAAGGCCACCTAGACGCATCTCCCGTAGTCAAAGTGTGCAGGTTTGTGGACGACTACCAGGTATTTACTGATTGCACTGATCACACTTTTGAGCCTGTTGCTTTGGGAGTCTTGGAGATCTTTAAGAAAGAGCTGCAGCCTCTAGAACTAACAAATGAGGTCCCCATTGATGATTCTTTGCGCTTTCTAGATCTCAGGCTGTGCCTTGCAAACAAACAGGTGTGCTAGTGCTTCGAACCGAGAAGAAGTCACTCTTGCCCTTCAACTCTGTACATTCAAAGCTCGTTAAACGAGGTGTTGTGAAGTTTTGCCTCCTAAACAGCCTCAATAAATCTTGCTCACATGAAATGCAAGATAGTCTTGCTGCACAGGTTGATCACCTTTCTTGGGTTGGCTACTCTTTGGCCTTAATTTCAGCCATAGCGGAACAGCTTCTGAAGAACACAAAACGTGATGAGCCCGTTCAGTGAAGGAACCAGCCGGTTGAAAGACACAGGTTTGCAGTGCTACCGTATGTGCATGATGTCTCCCATAGGCTAAAAAAGATTGGGCAACCTGCAGGAATCAGTCCTTTTCTCAGTCCCGGAAAAGTGGCACGGCTCTGTAGGCGTGTAAACGCGCCTAAATCGACGTCAGAGTTGTTGCTCTGTCAGGCATAGAAAATGTTTTGCGATATGTGCAACAAATGTGGTTTACAAAATTCCCGTTTTGAGGCAGTAAATACGTTGGACGGGCAGGCAGGTGCCTAAATGATCGTTTAAGAGAGCACTACAACAACGTCCATAACACTGTTCAAGGCCACTTGGGCATTCATTGCCGGGACTGCGGCTGCATGCCCCTCTTTAAAGATACGGAAGTTTTAGCAATACACAGCTCACCCGATATATTATTGAAGCTGATTTCACCAGGAAACTGGGTAGTGTGTGCGTTAGTGCCCCCTCTATCACGCTGACCCTTAGTGAAATTTTGTATCTCAACAGATAGAAATTGTGATTTTTTTTTTCAAGTGACCATGTTCTTTTTACAATGACTTGCTGTTAGAACACCCCTTGTGACTGCCTTTCATTTTCTGCGTCATGACCCCTCTTGTGTATATACACACGATGTGGCAACGCAATAAAATATTGTTGGAAGTCAGCGCAGTGTATGTCGTCTCTCGCAGTCCTTGTAATTCACACTGTACATCATTTTTTATACTGAACAGTGAATATTAATTGATTCAAAATTAGAAAAAATGTAGTACACATCTGAGGTACAAGAATGCAAGTGATTCAGCAAATGGCGTTTAGCTTTCCAAAAGAAAATGTTCACGGTTAACCACGAGGTGCAGGGACTCCATTCTCTGGGCATCTTGACCAATAAATGCAGCGCATGGCATTGCTGGAATCTTGCATCCTGCATTAGCAAAATCATGAGGGCTCAGTCTGTGCAATTACTTATGTACACTGCAGAAAATTTGATAAGGCAACAAGCTCCTGAAAGTAGCAAACTTAATGTGACTGGGCACAATGCACAGCTCAGGCATCTGGGCAAGAGAGGTGAAAGGTAGGAGAAAATTCTATTTCGCAAATTGAGGAATGACATGTTACCGTGAACACTAAACCACTATGTCATTGTGAATACAACAAGGCACATATAGCAGCAAAAGCAAATAAATTTCCAGTAGCCTTTTCAGCATAGAAAATAACAGAATAATATTTTAATAAAGACACTGCCAATGACATCTCTCAACAACAGACATTTGTCCAAGAGTGTGTATGTGACCTTAATATAAAACTGACATTATGGAATATGCAATATATCTGCATTACACTTTATAAGTACTGCAGCTGAGAACCTTACGGGATATGGCACATTAAGACTGAGATGCACAAGGCATTAAAAATGACTGTTTTTACGCATTATTACACTAGGAGACGAACAGTACTGTTTTACAGAGAGTGCACACAAAATGAAAATGAGGGAACCCCCACTGGCATTCTCATTTGCCCTGCAATACATGCATCCAGCCCAACAATCTCCAACTCTCCGATGCACTTTATTAGACCCTTTCTGTATCCTAAGATTAGTTGTGTATTGCTAATTATTCACTAATTTAGTAAGAACTGGCATTTCGGCATACTTTCCTCGAAAATTTAGCATGTGTTGTCAACTATCTTCCTTAGAGCACACCCCCTTCTTTCAATGGGTGCTTGGCAATACGCTGGCAAGTAGTATTCCCTTATTTAAACTTATGATCCTTCCTCATGCTCCCACTTTCTACTTCATGCTCTAAACTGTGATGCCCCTCCTACGCAGTTTATGTTAATCTGCGACTATTTACATGGTCCTTCTTTCTGTAGCCTCTCAACTAGAGCCAGAAATTTCTTGTCTCCTAAAACAATCATCTTTACCACCCAAAACATATTGCACTGTTACCCCTCACTGGGGGGATTGTATACAAGTGTTCACATATTCAATGAACCTCAGAGCCACAACCATTTCTCACCCTGTGTTTCCGCTACCCGCATGAGTCACAATGATTGTAAATTGGCTACCCGCCCTCTTTCGCTGAAAAGTACATTTTGCCACGTGGAAAATGGCCACAAGCATTGCATTTGATTGAATGACTGCTCCTGTGCATGTTTTTTTTTCTCGTCTTGTAATGGCTAGGTTCAACATGGTCAAGCTGTCTGAAAACTGTCTAGCCTCAACCAATACATCGTGTAGTTTCAAAATTTATGAAATATTCATTTTTCAAGACTTGTCCCAAATTAAGCATGAGACAAATTTTCGTGATGCAAATGAGGAAAGGTTGTGCTTAGAGACAATGATAGGCCTGCTATTTCCTGCAAAACCGTGTGAAATGAAATATGCTTGCAATTTTCATGAGCAGCTAGCTCAGTACAAGAAATAGCCACATTGCCTGCGGAAACGTTTCTTTAACGCCCATGAGGGGTCCTGGTTTCCTGTAATTTCTTCAAATCCCTTGCAGTCTAGATTGCAATTCGGCGCATTTTGATTTTGATATTGTATTCAAAATAAAAACAGCTCAACTTTTAAGGTTTTGATAATTATATGGGAATAAATTAAAGGTAGAAGAGTAATGCAATGAGCAAATAACAAGCTCATTGCAGAGAGTAAGCAAATATTCCTTTCCTGCAAATAAATTGGTAGCAGGAAGGTCATACGAAATTAGCAGTGAATGCACAATAAAGAATATGATGCTGCAATGCCCCATTATGTGAATATTGCACAAAGAAAATCCTCATTATGAAAAGCCATCAAGAAAATGCAAGTGTATACTTTGGATCAGCAGTCATACCTGCAGTATGCACTGTACCATCGCCAATATTTACAACTACACACAAATGAACATGATATCAAGCTTAGGCGGCCAAGCCTCGGAGGTTTAAATTATAACTTGACTTATTATGTTACACTACACACCTATATCTACTTACAATGTTGTCTTCCAAACTGCTTTCAAGAAGACATCAACCATCTGTCTGAAGGCGAAGGCAAGTGGCGTGCTCTTTATGGAGGGAACAAAGGCTGGGCATTGTAAAACTGCTGCTATCGTCTGCATGACCTGCGAGAAACGACGCTCTAAGTTCAAGATAAGCAAATGCTATTAGAACAAAAGATAAGATCACTGGCAATGAGCCTCGTTTTGGTTTGCATGAGAAAAGCCAAAAATATGGACTTTGTGCTGTTTACTGAAAAAAAAAGCAAACGTCCATCCAGATGTTGCAGTCATGCATTAAGATTGTCACACAGCTGCATGTTTTTATGCTCATATGCTGCTGTCGCTACTGTGCCAGCATGTTCGCATAGCTTATTATTTCAAGTTATATTGATTATTCTGTTGCCAATTTTTGGCAAACAGCACCAGCAAAGAAGTAGCTCATTTGCACACATACTCCCTTGCGAGGAGCGAATTCACAGACACGCACGCATACACGCGGGCGCACGCGCACGCGCACGCACACACACACACACACACACACACACACACACACACACACACACACACACACACACACACACACACACACACACACACACACACACACACACACACACACGTGCGCGCGCACACACACACACACACACACACAAACACACACACAAACACACGCGCGCGCGCACACGCACGCGCGCACACGCACGCACGCACGCACGCACAAAAGGCTCTACCACATGAGCAGCTTCCCACGCTTGACACACACACACTTTTTTTATCCTTTGACACTCCTACTGCTAAGGAATTAAAAAAGCCTTTGTGTGACTAACCCCAAACTCCTCAACCTACACTTCCAGCTCAAACACTTTTTCGAGAGCCAGGACAAGTCTTCTAGCGTCCACAGTGCTCCAATGTTGTTACGAATTTCAATAGGGCTATAGGCGACGGCTCTCGAAGGGCATACAAACTACCCAGAGATACCTAAAGCTTGTATATGAAACCTCTAAAGCGCAACACTTAAAACTTTCAGAATTAATTAAAGCTTCTGAAGACAATTGCTATATGCGTAGAACGTCTCCAATAACGTACCATTCACAATTTCAGCGGTTGTCTGCATCAACGGAATTGTGGGCTAATGGGAAATCCACGACTTTAAGATCAGAATTAGTGTAATGGCGAAACACACTATCAGATTTCTCAATCATTTATTTCTGCTCTGGATGTAACGTTCCTTTCCAAATAACAACCAAAGATATCGATTCATCAGGTCAGAGGAGGGAAGAAAGGAGAACGCGTATACCTGACGCCTTCCCACTGGTCCTCCCGAGAAATGGCGCCTCATACAGCAGTTGTCCAGGGTGGCTTGAAACCAAATGCGGCTTTCAGGCGGGAACACTCGCTTCACCAAATTTGAAGAGTTTTATTGCGAGTAAAGCTCTACCGACCTTACGCAATACATACGCACGCACACAAAACGCACTCGCACGCACACGCAAATATATGCACTCTCAAAAAGCGCAGGCTTGTAGAAAAGCGCGCAGGCGCACATTGATAAACACGAACAAGCACACATGCGTGCAGGCAGACACGCTAACACGTGCACGCACACACACGACCCACACAGAAACATGCGCACACACGCACGCATACACAAACACGCTCACAAAACACGTAGTACGCACTGGACACACGCAAACACGCTGGCACATACAAATCGGCATGTACGCGCGCGCGCACGCGCACACACACACACACACACACACACACACACACACACACACACACACACACACACACACAGCGAGCCGAAAAATGCTGAAGGCGCCCGGCAAGCAGCAACAGCAGCACGAGACCGCGTAAGGGAGAACCAATACCGCGCCGGTTCTTTCGAAAGGTTGCAAAGCCAGTCGTCCTTTTTCTACGCGACGCAACAATAGCCGACCACATTTCACTTAAGTGCGAACGACCGTTTTTACAACAAACTGCACTGAACGTACATGAGAATCACATCTACGAACGTTCAAACGCTGAGAAACAAAGCGGAACTATGCAGGTGCACCACGCCCGTTGTAGGTTTGACGAACAGTCACAAGGGGCGCGATCGAGGTAGTTAACTTGCTCTACTACGAGCGCAGCTGCTCTTGCCCTCACAATCGGGAATTATGCTACGAGATCACAGTAAGATACTTCTAGAACGAACAAAAGCACGTAACCCGCAAAAGAAATACCAAATAAATGGGTACTTGCCTGAAAATTTCCATTATGGCAGTACTACCGACACCGGGCACGGTGTCGTCTCAGCCTCCATGGATCCATCTTCCAGTGCGTACGAACGCTTTGCTTTGAAGCGGGGCAGTTGTTGTTGTTGTTGTCCTGAGTGGCCGTGGCACATACCCACAGTGGGGGATTGGCACGAGCAATACACAAAGCACGGACCACATCTTTTTCTACACCACACACAAAACTAATCACACGTTCAAAATTATTTCGCACAGCGCGAGACGTGAACACAGGCGAAATAGAGACAATGCATTTCATGTAGCAACCATTAGCAACTAGCAAGGGGCGCTATTCTGGACATTCCGCCATTTTCTTCGATGCATGACGTAGGCACGACGCAAACAAAATGGCGCTGCTGGCCCCGTTTTGCTTACGTAACGTGACGCTAACTTGACGTTTCGCCTAAGAAATTGAAATGAAGGCACTGAATATAGCGTTATCGGTAAAGCAAAACAGTTTTCCTCCACAGTAAAAATAAAGCAGCTATCTCAAAGCGTATGATTATTCCGTCGAAAACGCTTCCCGCTTCCGTCGTTTGCTGCGTACAAGCCATCGTCTGCTTCAATAGCTAGGATGCGTGTCCCCGGAAAATGGAATGAGTCATCGCATGCTGGCGCTAACGCGCTTGTTTTCTTGCTTGAGACAACATACGCGACCTACGAGTGGTGATGCGCGCACGTTATAGGCCACGTTATCCCTATCTCGTGAAACACAAGTGACTCAGCCCGACTCGGCTGGCTGAGAAACGGCCGAATATCACCGATAGCGTTGCGCGCGCCAGAGATATCCACTAGAGCGACGCAAGCGCCGGCGCTGCCATCGCTTGTTCATTTCGCTGGTTACTCGCACCGAGGGAGGAAACTTCAAGGCGCCGCCTTGCGTACATTTCTTTTTATAAATTAGAAAGAGGCCGTTGTCATAACTTTTGATTGTGCGAAAAGGCATCAATCTTGATTACAATACAAATGCAGCAGTGATAAGTGGACAACATTGCCGAAAGTTTGCTATGTTCAACCAATATTATTTCGTATAAACGCGTTCTTTTAAAAAACGATGGCCCCAAACACGAATGCCAACACCACCGGAGAGCGATGCAAATACTATGAGCACGCGTTACGAACAAAAGATTTTCGTGGTGCCAAACGACGGGGAAAATGTGGCGATACGCATTCTTCTCGGCTGCCATTGCATATGGCTGCCCATTAGCATAATTCGCGCGGCTCGTCGCAGCAAAAATTATGGCGGAAAATTTCAGCAATGGAGGCCCAGCGCAACGTCACGCATCGTCAAAATGACGTTTACGAAACAGCCCTTCCTGTGACGCCCCTCATGATATATTCCTTCAGCCAATCAGCAAGCTGGCATGGCGCATATCTTGGATCGCCACCACATATTCGCGCAATCGCAGATGCATTGCACTGGCTTCTGCACGCTACCGCTCACACTCTTCTTGAAGCGCTAACATCACAATATATCTGCCAAGGACCAAAAAATGTATTATTCCATAAAATTTGCAGCTCCACGTCACGTTTCGTCATCTTGATGAAAACGAAAAATGACATTTCGCAAGACTTCCGTTTCCCGGCACAAATTTTAAGGCACGTGAGCTCTCCACAGCCAATCAGAGAGTAAACATGGCGGATAATGGCGGCCGTGCAGCCGCCATGCGTGTCGAGAATAGCACCCAAGAGCAGCGAATGCAGTAATGGCGCAGCTTCCGCCTTCCCGTCCTGCCGCGCGCCTATAGTTGTCCGTGACGCTACAGCGCCGCGCGTCACCACTTCCGGTCGCTTTTCATTGGGCATGGGACGGCCGCGTAGATTGCGCTGCGCCGAAGTCAGTCGAATTATTTAAAAAAAAACGCCTGCTGCTACCCATTTATTCTGAGAGGTTTTCTCGCTCGCATGGCTGCCTGTTTGCTGCTGTTTCGTTGTGGTCGCTAACTAGGACGGTGAGCTGGTAGTTGCTACTACGTTTCGTGCCGAGCATCTTCTTTTCTTGGGTGGGGGGGGTGCAGTCTGGTACCGCATCACTATGGGTACAGCACACAAATCGTGACCGTGAGGGAGACGACCGCGCTCTTCAGCTGGTATAATTAGACCACTGGCTGCTTCCGAACCAAGCAACCATGCGAGGACACAGCGTAGTTTCAGCGAGATTGTGGCTCGATAAAGGCGCTTACATCTTGGTCGTGCGACGGCGAAGTGTAAGCATTCATGAGGTGACTGAAGACTGCGTTTGTAAGAGCGTATGCTGTGGATAAGCAATTACAGCTTTGACGACACCAGCCCCTAATACATAGGCTGAGCCTTACAAACTGTGTCCGAGGATGCGCTTAGAAAGCAGATCAGTAGCTTAGTAAAACTCTGAATAACTTAGGAAAGGTACGTGGAGATTCGGGTTTGAGAACTTCCAGCGGGATCTCGCCGCTATAGATGTCTTCGTTATGTCTTCACCAAGCAAATTGTACGTTGATGCCATTGTACAGCAGAGGCTCGTCTAACAGCACGTCCCTGTTTGTTCAGCAATGTATCCAGACAGCTTCTTTAATTTCGCCACGTTTTGTTGGGCTTTTAAGGGCACCGAAATATTCGGGCGGAATTGTGCAAGTCGCTCGCGTGTTTTCATTCTGCTACTGCAGTTTGTACTAGAAGTGTTTAATTGCATTATAATATTACTGTGAGCACAAAATATAATGATAATGTATGTGTAAGTGAGAGTGCGTACTTTTTCTCGATGATACATTCTGGAGTGACCGTCATGCCAGTAACATCGGAATCCTAGAAAAAGATAATGCGAAAACTTAATGACTTCACGGATGTACACTTGCAATTATCACGTGACCGTGATACGTTAGTTCATACATAGTCACGTGTCCTTCACAACTCTACCTTCACCTGACGTAATCCACCTTGCTATATTTTGTACGAACCTTAATCCAATTTATTCCACCCTAATTCACATTATGTCACATTATTTACCTATAATTGCTCATAATTAACGTTGTTCTATTTACTACCTTTTGTATCAATACTGACGTAATACAAGACGCTGATAACGTCGCATTTTATTGATTTATTATACATACTTTCAAGGCCTAGTAGGCACAACAGAAAGAAGTGGTGAAAGTAAACAATATTTGTAGTGCAGGGCAAGAATAGAAAATCAAACTGTAAGACACTTTGAACAGCGATCTTGAATTAGTGGTGTCACAAATTGAGACTGTGGAGGCGGGAAGGCGGTTCCATTCAGTGGCTGTTCTTGGCAAAAAGGAAGAATGGCATATCAATTTTGTGTTGATAGTCGATGCGAGACGAGATATAACTTGGTGTGCTGAAAATATTTTCTTTAAGAGAAGGGTTAAAGTAGCATATTCTATCAAAAAGACAGAGACGAAAGTACCTACGACGTAACCAAAGGTGAGGTTGACCTAGTGTTCGTTTCATAAACGTGACGCTAGAATGACGTGAATAATTTGAGAGAATAAAACGGGCGGCGCGGTTCTGAATGCTTTCTGAATGCTTTCAAGGGAAATGACAAGACTGGCATGAGCAGGATCCCGTATGAATTGTTGTTGCGGAGAACGCCAGCTTTCCTACCTGAAAGGCCATAAAATGCTTTCGCATTAAAAATGCAATACATACTCACATTGCTATATGCGCAGACTAGTACACGTTCATCAGATTTATTCATCAATGCGTTCAACACCCTTCAGTCGTCGATTTAACACCCTTCTGCGAGCGATGTCGCACCTTATATGTGGTATACACCCTTGGTATAGGGTGTTTTGGCCGAAAAGGGTGCTGAACGAGTGTGGGCATGGGTGTAAATGCAGAAAACACCCCCTTGTAACACCCATAAGGGTGTTAAATGTTTATTGTGTACCGGCACCACGACAACTGCAGCTAGCATGCGGTGCACGGACGCCACAGACGCCGAGCAGGTTGCCATCACTCTGGCGATCTCCGAGGCCGAGTGCCGCACCGTGCTCAGCGACTCGAGGAACGCCGTGCGCAACTTTGCCAAGGGGCGAATATGCGCGCCGGCGGCCGCCATCATCGGCCAGCTCCAACTTCAAGACAGCGGCAGCACCGTCCGTGTCAAGTGGTTCCCGGCGCACGCGGGCGAGTGTGCATCCTCACCGAACCACGAGACGGCCCATTCGGCGGCGCGAGCGCTTACCCTCCGCGCCCCCTAGGCTGACCGTTCCGTGTGGTGGTTCGAAACCAAGGACCGAGTGACCAGTTATGGCGAAGTTACTAAGTGTTGCCGCTTAGCTCGACGGACAATGTCCTCTCCACACCCTGCACTCAGTCGGGAGGAGGCCGTCATCCTAACTTTTTTGGGCATGTAGCGCAGCTCAGTGAACTCCGTTCTCCGTTCCCTTTCATTACCCCTTCCACCTTCCTTTTTGCTCTTTCTGAGCTGCGCTACAAGCCTACAAAAGTCATGACATAATCGCCCAAACTGCCACGCTTTTGACTGTCATCCTAAGGCAGATACAGACCGGGTCGCTCCTCGCCCTGGCAGTACTACACGTGCTTCACCCAGAACTCTATCCAAGTGGTGCGTGATCCCTGCGATCCCTCTTGGACTTCATTAGGTCAGCAAAGCTTTTTTCATTCGTTTAATCATCCTTATTCACCCCCATCCCATACCCCTGTATGCCCTGAGGCATTTACCCTCGCATAAAAAAAGCGGTGCGTGCGATGTTTGTGCAGTGGGTCCGGCGGAGCAATGGCACATCATGTGGGACTGTGCCAGGTTCCCGACCCAAGCTACCTCCAGGGCATATCCGCGCGAACTTCAAAGTGCAGTGCAGTCTATAGACAACGACACTCAACTATGAGCCGTCCAGAAGGCCCGGGTTGAGCTCGAAAAGCACAAGCCTCATGACCCACCACAAACGGGCCGAACTGGGGTAGTGCAGAGTAGGGCATAACCCCGGGTCGACGCTTGTCCAGCGTCACGACGCGTTAAACCGTCGGTTGTCGGCATTTAAAAAAAGTTATTCTTATCCTGTCCTATCTCGAAACCCATATATGTCATCCTTAAGGTTTGCCCTAAGTGGCTATGCCTTGCAAATTCACCAGCCACAATTTAAGTTACAGCAGTTACACCAGCTACAGTTAATTAGGAAATTTTCGTCAATTAATTGTTTATGTGTTTCCATTTCTCGTGCAAGTAATGTCCGACTCTAGGAATAACCTAGCTCAAGGACTAGAACTAAGCTATCTGCTGCAGTGAATGTTTAAAATTCGGCAAAATTTAAACATGATATCGCCCCATGCATTCCCCGCCGCTCTAGTCCCGCGTTGACCATAACACGACGGCTGCCACCACAGATGACGTGATACACGCCACCTTTAATTTTATTTCAGCAAGCATACGCCATTCGCGTTCGAAATATTGAGCCTTGCGTCATTAGCAATAAAACATAACGTCTTCCTTCATGATCCCATTACATGTCTAATTGAGGACGCTCGCAACCAAATGCCGTGTTCGTCAAAACGAATGTTATTCCTGTGTCTGACTGCATATTGCCGTTTTAGTATTTATTTCATAAAATGAAGTTATTTTAAGCATGCTCTTCTCGAATTGCCACTGAACATTCATCGACTTCGTAGCCGGTCTGATGCTCAGACAAAGAACAGGTGAAGTCATCATTGCGTCAGGCCAAGTCAGATGGCACCTATGTAATCGGAATGACACTCCACTCAGACGACAAGTCAGCGAGTTTATTACTAAAATTACGATAGAGAAACGTAACACCGCGATCGTTCATGCACAACGGAAATAGCAGGCAGTGCTTGGAGTTTTCTTTTGGCATGGTTTTGTTGAGAAAGGGAACTGCAGCGGCAGATGAAAACTGCGGCACCGCGAACTAAAGTCGTCGCTCCTATTTTACAAGAACACCCTTCAAAGAAATGCGTTGATGCACTCTGGCCTGCATTCCCCGATGTTTGAATCCGTGTTTGAAATAGATTATGCGAATTTGGTATTAAGGTAACGAAAAGTCATGATGCTCGGAAGACCCGCAGGATAACTTGAGCGCTTCCTTTCGAATGTCTTCCCACATCTTCATAAAACATGCCTTGTCTCCTTCTTCCTGTATTTTCTTCTCCAAACGGGCAAGCAGGTAAGGCGTGAAGTATTCCTTCCAGCTTCCTACTTTGGCTTCTTTTACCACAGCGTACTTTGTTTTGTCTCCACAGTAGCCTTCTTTGCTCGTAATATTAATCTTAGCAAATAGATCGTTCCATTCCGGTGTCTCACTTTCTTTGTGATTAAACACGATGACATTCCTCATGTGTTCTGGTTTGGACCATTCAAGGATATTCAGTAGCGTTTGCGAGTTTTCAAGCAGGGCTCTCTCGCATCTCTCACCCAAAAAGCTAGCCAGTCTCATAACTGTGCCTCTAGTGTCCTTCTTGAGCTCTTCGTAAGTGACGAAGAAGAAGTTTGGGTCGTCTTTGATGGCGTACGCTGACGCCACGTGGTCAAAGTAGCTCCCAAAGCCCAAGTCTCCCTCGATGAAAGATTCAAAGAACTCTTCGAATGTGCCGTCCTCGAAATGGAAGTAGCTGAGGTCTGTGGTCATGCGAAACTGTGAGACGCAGACGTCCCATGGGTTTCGCGCGATGTAGATGTACTTGGCCTCCTCGTTCATAGTCTCTCGGCTGAGTGGACGGTGCGTCAGAAACAGTCTCACAGGTAGAGGCGACTCCCAGCCATCAGTCTCCACATACTCGATTGCCCGGTGGTTGCGGGTGAACTCGCCGTAGGAGCTGATGGGTTTTCCTCCGTTAACGATTAACTGCGTTATGTACTGAACCCAATGGGTCCCACTTTTGGGGTAGGTGCTCTGCACGACGTCACCCTTCGCAGCGCGGAAGGAGAGGCTTTTACGAAATACTGCTGGAACGGCCAGAGGGCACCTCGGTACACCGTCGATGACTTGACGGTAGGGCCTGCGACCTGGCATGATTGTGATAACCCAGGCCCAGGGTATCTATCCTGGAAAAGAAACAGTTTCTTTTATTATCGGTACAAAAAAGTGCAACTTCATGGTGCGAGAGTGGGCAGGTTCAATTCAGTGAAGCTAGTACTTGATGGGACGGCATGCGCCTGAAGCTCTGAATATCTAAAGAAGCTTGAGCCGTTTAGACAGGAAGGAAGGTAAACTTAACACGTATACATACTAAAAAAGAATGATGACGTATCTTTGTGTCACACGAAAACTTCCGCAAATTACATTCGCCGCGGTAGTGCTTAGTGGCTATGGCTTTGCGCTGCTGATGCCGAGCGCAGCGGCCGCATTTCAATCAGGGCGAAATGAAAGAACGCTCGTGCACTTGGATTTACGAAATATAAATAGGAAGACTTGTTGCGTTTATTTGCTAGCTTCAGCGTCGAGTGCAACAGTCCGACCTTTTACCCTCTACCTTTCACGAATGCGTCCGCTCATGAAAATATTGTCACGTGGAGTGACGTATGAAGAACACAGTAGCAATACTGCGAAAGACGAAACTAACTTTTATTGGGCGAACCTGTGCCCACAAAAACAGGCTACACTTAAAGAACGGCGACAACGGCGAACACCGTCGGCGATCGTCAAAATCTGATCAACGGGTCAAGCGCGTCAGCTTTTATACATCAATCGTCGAACGTTCCAGACTAATCGCTGGGACCCGCGTGTCTTCCACAAAGTTCTACACTATTCGCGTCGCGCATACATGCAATCAGATTATACAAGGTTCGGTCACAGACAGCGCGTGGAACCGTCGATAACATTCCAGAAACTTCCGATACATGCAGACGCTGTGCGATAACATTTGTTAGGCGGTGAAACGTGTCGCCCGATTTTTAGACAAGTACACGTGTCAATATGGGCTCCTAAGATACATTCTTACAGCGTTCGACGCCATAGCTTTGTCGACGAGAAGCGAAGTTGCTTAAAATTAGTTTTCATTGCAGAAGACGTGCTGGTAATGCATCTGTACCGTTTCAGAAGATTGCGTTCATTCACTTGTTAGAATGACGAAGGCGCATTCAATTGCGTGGAAATTGTGCGCACCTCGCCGCAGTGCGAACCATCGAATTGCGGTGATGGTTCCAGCGTGCAGAAATCATCGAGGATAATTGTATGTGTATGCGAGTAACCTGGAGAACACAAGAACATGTGAGCGAGCGAACGTGCGAACGAACCTTTCCCTTGCCGAGTCCGACCGCCGGGCATCAATCACTTAGGAAATACGAAAACGTGCGAAATCTTCAAAAAAGAAAAGAGAGAGAGAGAGAGAGAGAGAGCTATGCACGCGAAAATGGAACCACGCTGATTTCGCGCCTCCATATCTTCCGCGTGAACTTTATCATCGCACGACGCTATTAATGAATCACCTGCGGTACTCACCAAGGCAAATGTCACAGACGAAGGTGACCCCTGCAGATCGCTTTGGCTGCACCAGTACGGTACAGATTGTGGTGAAAGTAGGGCGGCGGGAAATATGGTGGACGTTTGTAACAGAGACGTGTCAGTCGGTCACTCCGTGGTAAGAGCAAGAAGGAACTGGCTGCTCGTGACTGTCTCTTTAGCTTGAAACAGCTGGCGTTCTACGCGGTTGTTAACCTTGCAACGCAGCGTGCAGCTGCCCATCGCTGATGGTGCACGTGCAGCGTATGCTGCATCCGGCGTTTACAGCTTGGCTCTGACTTTCTTCCCTCTGTCATTGCGTCTATCCAGCAGTTATGACTTTATCCGGCAGTTCTGGGTCATTTTACGCACATCGTGAATATACGTATGTAAATAATCGGTTCGTATAAATTTGACAACCTGGCCAAGGTAAACTTTCAACACCTTATTTCGCTGAAAGCTAAGAAAATAAGAGAGTTTCGCCCGAAAGGCGAACCATTGATTGCCATAGCAAATTATTAGACAGTTATACGAAGTAAGGAGGAGGAGGAATGAACGTTTATTGTGAGAAACAGCGAGAAAGTGTTCTTCCTTCGCCCTAGGTGGGCGGCTCTCTTAGTCCAGAAAGCCGTTGGCTAATGCCGCAGCCCGGGCCCGGTCCACCAGACTTCGCTGATCTTCCAGGCTCTGTGCCTTTAACATTGCCTCCCATGTTTCTTTGATCGCTTGTAGCGGTTCTGAGGCATCATCTTGATTGTTGTTCTCGCGGTGTGGGCACACCAACACCATGTGTTGGAGGGTGTCTGATACCTCACAATATCGGCATAGGTATGAGAATTTGGTGGGGTGCATCCGGTGCATGATAATTCCATGGACATACATATTCGTTTTTAGTCTGCGGAGGACGGTACGTGGCTTCTTCCTTGCTTAATTTTGGATGTGGTAGAGGATATTCTCTTCTTTCCAGTCGGTCATGTTGCAATATTGCGGCGTAGTTGGTGGGAACGTCCTCCACCCTCGTCGCTTTCCGGAGAACGTGCGGCAGGAAATCCCGGCTGGTATGCTCTCGGGCGACAGCATGTGCTGCTTCGTTTCCTGCCAGGTGTTCGTGGCCTGGGGTCCATGCGACGTAGGTTTCGGGTAGTTATTTGCGCCTTATTATTTCTTTTAGAATCTTCACTGCTGCGGTAGAAATTCGGCCTTTTCGTAGGTTTCTACATGCCGTTTGCCAGTCGCTCAAGATGATTGCTGTGTCTTTGCATGTGGCGATGCCGAGGACGATGGCCACTTCCTCCGCCGTTTCTGGATTTCTGGCCGGTATGGTGGCAGCGACTAGCTCATTCCCTTGTTTGCTGGTCACGGTAATTGCGTATGCTCTTCCACGTGGGTACGTTGCCGCATCTGTATATATCGTGTTGGGGTTCTTTGAGTATTTCTTGCTGAGTGCTCTAACTCTTGCTTGTCTTCTGTTTTTGTGTTATGTTGCATGCATGTTGCGAGATATTGGAGCGACTCAGATAGAGTCACGAAGAAGTGGCGGCAATCGGGCTTTCGCGTCTGAGTCTGCTATGTCGCTGTATGCGAGTTTGCGAAGTACTACTCTGCCTGTTGGAGTCAGCTTAAGGCGTTCCAGCTGGCTGGCTCTGCGCGCTTCACTCATTTCTTCCCAGGTGTTATGGAGGCCGAGTTTGAGGAGTGTCGTGGTTGAGGTCGTACTGGGAAGTCCTAGTGCTCTCTTGATTGCTTTTCTGATGATGATGTTGAGTTTTTCAACTTCAGCTTTCTTGAGGAGTAGATACGGGGTGCCATATGTGATCCGGCTTATAACGAGTGCTTGGAATAATTGGATGGTTTCTTGCTCTTTAAGTCCTGTTCTTTGGGTGGTTATACGCCGAATGAGATGGGTTGCTTGTGTTAGGGTCTTCTGAAGCTTCGGAAGTGTAGCTGCGCCAGAACCATCTTTATGTATTATAAGACTAAAGATGCGGAGGGAGCCAACTTGAGGGATGTCGATTCCATTGAGTCTGACCTTGGGATCTGGAGCGACGTAGGCTGGTGGTCTTCCCCGGGTCCTTGCGTTGAGGATAAGTAGCTCTGATTTTTCGGGGGCGCACTGGAGACGGCATCTTGAGAGGTACTGTTCTATGTGATCGATTGCCTCTTGCAGGGTAGTTTGAAGTTGTCCGGTTGTAGGCGCTTTTGTCCGTAACGTTATGTCGTTGTCGTATATTGCATATCCTAAATCTTCGATGCCATCGAGTTCTTGCGGGAGCCTAATCATGGCGAGATTAAACAGCAAAGGTGAAATGACTGACCCTTGTGGATTTCCTTTGTTGGGAATTTCGAACCAAGTCGCTTCGGATGTTGCCGATACCCACCGTAGCCGTGCGACCTTTGAGGAAGTCGTGTCCGTATTGGTAGGTCCGGATTCCGCATTTGGTGTCTTGGAGGTTCTGGAGAATTACTTCATGCTTGAGATTATCGAAGGCTCCTTGTACATCTATTCTTATAATAGAGACCTTTTTGTGGCGTTCTAGGTAGACCAAAAGGCCTTCCTTGAGCTGTAGTAGTATATCTTGTGCTGAGAGGAGCTGTCGGTAGCCAAACATTGTGTCAGGCATGAGTCTTGAATCTTCGAGGTATGTTGTGAGGCGATCGTGAACCATGGTTCGAGAAGCTTTCCAGCGCAGGAAGTAAGGGAGATGGGCTGTAGGTTGCCGATTTGTAGTGGTTTGGTTGCAGCGGTGGCGTAGAGGTAGAACACCCGCCTCGCCTGCAAGAGGTCCGTGTTTCGAATCCCGGTGCCGGCAATTTTCCACCGGATTAAAAAAAAAATCCGCGTGTTGATAAAATTGCACAAACAGGCCTGGAGTGTGGCCTGATCCCGGTGACCAGAACCGGTAACGCACTCCCTCACCAGAGCAGGATTGGCCACCCTGGTGCAGCACTTGGCCACAACCTCCTATATGAACACAACAATCAAACCCCGGCCCTCAGTCCCCAGCAGCTGCGAAGCAACTGACCACGGCGGCGGTCACACCTGCGACGCAGCAGAGGGTGCTAAGAATTACTGGCTCCGGACAGGCCGCCATTAGAATATGAACCTGGCAACGTTTAACGCTAGAACGTTATCTAGTGAGGCGAGTCTAGCAGTGCTATTGGAGGAATTAGAGGGCAGTAAATGGGATATAATAGGGATAAGTTAGGAGGCCGAAAGAAGCCTATACAGTGCCAGAAAGCGGGCACGTCCTGTGCTACCGGGGCTTAGCGGAGAGAACTAGGAGTCGGATTCCTGATTAATAAGAACATAGCTGGTAACATACAGGAATTCTATAGCATTAACGAGAGGGTGGCAGGTCTTGTTGTGAAACTTAATAACAGGTACAAAATGAAGATTGTACAGGTCTACGCCCCTACATCCAGTCATGATGACCAGGAAGTCGAAAGCTTCTATGAAGACGTGGAATCGGCGATGGGTAGAGTGAAAACTAAATACACTATACTAATGGACGACTTTAATGCCAAGGTAGGCAAGAAGCAGGCTGGAGACAAGGCAGTGGGGGAATATGGCATAGGCACTAGGAATAGCAGGGGAGAGTTATTAGTAGAGTTTGCGGAACAGAATAATATGAGGATAATGAATACCTTCTTCCGCAAGCGGGACAGCCGAAAGTGTACCTGGACGAGCCCGAACGGGGAGACTAGAAATGAAATAGACTTCATACTCTGCGCTAACCCTGGCATCGTACAAGATGTGGACGTGCTCGGCAAGGTGCGCTGCAGTGACCACAGGATGGTAAGAACTCGAATTAGCCTAGACCTGAGGAGGGAACGGAAGAAACTGGTACATAGGAAGCCGATTAATGAGTTAGCGGTAAGAGGGAAAATAGAGGAATTCCAGATCAAGCTACAGAACAGGTATTCGGCTTTAACTCCGGAAGAGGACCTTAGTGTTGAAGCAATAAACGACAATCTTGTGGGCATCATTAAGGAGTGTGCAATGGAAGTCAGTGGTAACTCCGTTAGGCAGGATACCAGCAAACTATCGCAGGAGATGAAAGATCTGATCAAAAAACGCCAATGTATGAAAGCATCTAACCCTACAGCTAGAATAGAACTGGCAGAACTTTCGAAGTTAATCAACAAGCGTAAGACAGCTGACATAAGGAAGTATAATATGGATAGAATTGAACATGCTCTCAGGAACGGAGGAAGCCTAAAAACAGTGAAGAAGAAACTAGGAATTGGGAAGAATCAGATGTATGCGTTAAGAGACAAAGCCGGCAATATCATTACTAATATGGATGAGATAGTTCAAGTGGCTGAGGATTTCTATAGAGATTTATACAGTACCAGTGGCGCCCACGACGATAATGGAAGAGAAATTAGTCCAGAGGAATTCGAAATCCCAAAGGTAACGCCGGAAGAAGTAAAGAAAGCCTTGGGAGATATGCAAAGGGGGAAGGCAGCTGGGGAGGATCAGGTAACAACAGATTTGTTGAAGGATGGGGGACAGATTGTTCTAGAGAAACTGGCTACCCTGTATACGCAATGCCTCATGACCTCGAGCGTACCGGAATCTTGCAAGAACGCTAACATAATCCTAATCCATAAGAAAGGGGACGCCAAAGACTTGAAAAATTATAGACCGATCAGCTGACTATCCGTTGCCTACAAACTATTTACTAAGGTAACCGCAATTAGAATCAGGAACACCTTAGACTTCTGTCAAGCAAAGGACCAGGCAGGATTCCGTAAAGGCTACTCAACAATAGATCATATTCACACTATCAATCAGGTGATAGAGAAATGTGCGGAATATAACCAACCCTTATATATAGCTTTCATTGATTACGAGAAAGCGTTTGATTCTGTCGAAACCTCAGCAGTCATAGAGGCATTACGGAATCAGGGTGTAGACGAGTCGTATGTAAAAATACTGAAAGATATCTATAGCGGCTCCACAGCCACCGTAGTCCTCCATAAAGCAAGCAACAAAATCCCAATAAAGAAAGGCGTCAGGCAGGGAGATACGATATATCCAATGCTATTCACAGCGTGTTTACAGGAGGTATTCAGAGACCTAGATTGGGAAGAATTGGGGATAAATTAATGGAGAATACCTTAGTAACTTGCGATTCGCTGATGATATTGCCTTGCTTAGTAACTCAGGGAACAATTGCAATGCCTGCTCACTGACCTGGAGAGGCAAAGCAGAAGAGTGGGTCTAAAAATTAATCTGCAGAAAACTAAAGTAATGCTTAACAGTCTCGGAAGAGAACAGCAATTTACAATAGGCAGCGAGGCACTGGAAGTCGTAAGGGAATACATCTACTTAGGGCAGGTAGTGACGGCTGATCCGGATCATGAGACGGAAATAATCAGAAGAATAAGAATGGGCTGGGGTGCGTTTGGCAGGCATTCTCAGATCATGAACAGCAGGTTGCCATTATCCCTTAAGAGAAAAGTATATAATAGCTGTGTCTTACCAGTACTCACCTACGGGGCAGAAACCTGGAGGCTTACGAAAAGGGTTCTACTCAAATTGAGGACGGCGCAACGAGCTATGGAAAGAAGAATGATAGGTGTAACGTTAAGGGATAAGAAAAGAGCAGACTGGGTGAGGGAACAAACGCGAGTTAATGACGTCTTAGTTGAAATCAAGAAAAAGAAATGGGCATGGGCAGGACATGTAATGAGGAGAGAAGATAACCGATGGTCATTAAGGGTTATGGACTGGATCTCAAGGGAAGGGAAGCGTAGCAGGGGGCGGCAGAAAGTTAGGTGGGCGGATGAGATTAAGAAGTTTGCAGGCATGGCATGGCCACAATTAGTACATGACCGGGGTTATTGGAGAAGTATGGGAGAGGCCTTTGCCCTGCAGTGGGCGTAAACAGGCTGATGATGATGATGATGATGATGATGATGATGTGTTTTGGGATCATAATGACTTCTGCGTGCTTCCATTCTGCCGGGAGCTCACCTTTTTCCCAGCAGTTATTCATGTTGTCGAGGAGTCCAGTTAGGGCCTTGTCTGGGAGGTTTCGTGTGATCTATTCGTCACCTTGTCATTTCCTGGCGATGTGTTACGGGTCAATGTGACAAGGGCGGCATGGAGTTCAGGAAGCGTGAAAGGACTGTCGAGGGTGAGGTTTGGTTCGCCTTTGTACGGTCGGGGATCGGTAACCTTGGGGGCATTGTCTCCGACAAGTTTACGTTTGATTTCTTCCAGAATTTGTTTCTCAGTTCCTGGATCGGAGTTAATGATTTTCTTGAGGTCATGTCTTTGTTGCGTCTTGGTTTTGGTGGCAGCTAGAAGAGCTCGCTGTAAATGCCAGGTCTTCGTCGTACTGAGTGTGCCTTGAAGTTGGTCGCAAAACTTATGCCAGTTCTGACTGCTCAGTTGATCTCCATATTCTTCTGCTTGCTTTGTTATGTGAGCGATCCGTTTCTGCAGTTTGCAGTTAAGCTTCATCTTTTTCCACCGCTTCAGTAGTCCTCTTCTGGCATCCCAAAGATGTAGGAGGTGAGTGTCTACAGCCGGCGTGTCCACTGTGAGTTGGATGACTTTCGTGTGCTTCTCCGCTGTCTTGACCACTTCGGTGAGCCACTCTTCAATATTTTTGATGTTTTCTTCTATGTCATGTTCTCGGAAGGTCTTCCAGTTCGTCAGCCTTGCCGTTCCGGTTCTTCTCGGCTTCTTATGGTGCAGGATTTCAAGCTGAAGGATGTGGTGGTCGCTGCCGAGATTTTCTTCCAGTCGGGTCCATTCCGCGTTGGTTATTCCTATTGTAAAGGTGAGGTCGGGATTTGTGTCCCTGGACACACTGTTGCCTATTCTAGTCGTTAGCTTCGGATCATTCCAGAGGGTGAGGTGATTCTGTTGCGCCGAATCATGCACTCGCGCTCCTTTCTTGATCGTGTGCTGGTAACCCTATGCTGTGTGGGGCATTAAAATCCCCCATTATTACGAGTTTATGGCCGTTAGATAGTCTTCTGTCTTGCGTGATGAAGTTTACGAAGTCGGATAACGGTTGCCTGGGTGGACTATGTAAGCATAGTACGTATAGTCTTTGGTGTGTCTTCTTCTCAGGTAACACTTCCACTAGGGTGTGTTCCACGGTTGTTCCCTGGATTGCGTGATCTTGCGTCGTGAGATTTTTCTTCGTCAGGATGGCTGTTCTCTGAGATCCGGTGTGTGTATCATATCCCTGTATGCGCAGATTGGCGTGATAAGTTTCTTGGATAGCGATGATATCTGGTTGTTCCAGTTTGGTCAGTTCTTGGAGGTTTGTTATTTTGGTTCGGATAGAGCGTGTGTTCCATTGCCACAGCTTCAGTGGTAGTTGTGGCAATCTCTTCTTGGTATTACTCGCCATCTTGTTCGATATCGTTGTTTTCGACCCGGGCCATGGATTCCGGTCTGGCTGCATTGTGGAGGTCTTTACGTGCTTTCTTGCGAGCCGTGTCGGTGTTGCTGAGTAGCTTTTCTACTGTGGCTTTCGTTACGTGGTTCTGCTTGGTATAGGACATGAATTTGCTGAGGTCTTGGAGGGTAGCATTGATAGGGGCCAGCTGAGCGCTGATGTGTTGCTGGAGCTGTTGTGTTATCTCCTTCGCAAAAGTGGTCATGGCCTCCTGTATCTGCTTCTGCACCTCCATTGTTACAATTTCCTTGATTCTTTCTTCCGTCAGGGGTGGTGGGATGTTTGGCATTCCTTGAGGTTTCGAGGCTTGATTGGCGCTGTTTTGTTCTTTGCATCTTTGTATGAGCTTGTCAATGAGGGCTTGCTGATTTTGGAGTTGTGCTCGCATGTCTCGTTTGGTTTCCATGGGTTCTTGTGCTCGTGTGTTTCCTCCTGCAGCGTCTGCATACGTGACTCGCTTTTGTGAGTTGAGTGTACGGGTTCCAGACCGTGATCTTGACCGGGCTCCATCGTTTGCTTGACCGCCTGTTGATTTGGAGTCACTTCTGGATCTGCGTGGACTGTGTAGTGAGGTACAGCTTGATACGGATAGTGCCGGCAAGTCTGAGTCTGAATTTGAGTTCCATCTGCGTTGCTGCTCTTGGATCTTGTTTTCCTATTGCAGTCTGATCTTGTGCGGGGGTGGATTTGGTTTCAGTTTATGTCGGCATTCCTTTCCTGCTGTCTCATGGGGTTGTTGACAGATTTTACAACTGGGTTGGCAGTCATGGTCTTCCGGTTGATTTTCCATCACGTATATGTAGCAGAAGTTGATAAGTGGTTTTGGGCAGATATCTTGCCGGTGCCCTAGTTCTCCGCAGGTTCTGCAGTATTGCACGGATTTCATGTATGGTTCGCAGCGGTAGTCACAGAATATATATATGATGTTATATGGGACGTGCGGTCCGTCGAAGTAGATGAGTGCTGTTGACGATCTTCCCAGCATGCATGCTGCAAGAACCGTCTATCTTGCGGATACTCATAGCCCTTGTAGTAGTTCTTCTTCGCTCGTGCCTGGCGGGATGTTGTAGATTACGCCTTTCCTGATACACTCTGGTGTCCTGACATGTGCTTTAACTTCGTAAATGGACCCTCCAAGCTGGATGCTCGTGATCTTGAGGAGCATGTCCTACGCTATGTCTTTGTTTGATACACTTGCGATTATTATATTCTCGATATGTTGCACTTGAATCCTGATGTTGTCATAAAAGTCTTTTTGGGACAACTTGCTGGCTCGGCCGATGGCATGTGTCACTGCCACCAATGTCCATTTGGAGAGTTGTAATACCGCCTTAGGTCTGTAGATGAGCTTCGTGTCGTCCACTGGCAAAGGTGGAAGTCTCGGTTTTCTATAATGTGGCATGTTTTCCCCAATAGGCATTGTTACTCCGGCTTGCTGCGTTCGTAGTTGGTCTGCTTCCTCGGCTGTGGGTTTTATATGCGCTTGAGTCTTCTTGCCTCTCCTCTCCCATGTGTGCCATTTTCCCTGGATGTTTATCGCCTTTCCGCTGCTCTCGCCACACGTCCACTCCGCTTCCAGTTGTTGCTGATCTTGTATTGGTCTCCACCTGCATTTCAATGCTGCTGTTTTCCTGGTTCAGTTCTCGTGCAATTCTTGCTGCGTCGGATGCGTCAGTCATTGGTACTCAGCGGCAGCGCCGCGTCGCTCCCGAAGAGAGCGAGCGGCGGCTCACGAACGCTCACGAGCCACGGGACACGCTCCGTGGGTCACGGGTCACGCGCTTCGGCTGGCCGCTTAGCCTTGTAGGGTTAGCTCCGTTAGCGTGGTGTAAACAGATGTAAACATTCGCTTATTAGCTAAGTTAACAAGCACGTTGTCACGCGCTCAGAAGGAAACATGAACGCACCTGAACGTGAACATGTCTGCGGTTATCGAGTGAGATGACCGCGAACACTCGCTGTCAAGACGCTGGCGCGAGGAAGGGCGGCAGCAGCAGCGAGCGAATTGGCCTGCGTGTTCCGACTCGCTTCAACGCGAATCAAGCGGCGAGAATACAGAGCATACGAAGCCACCAGCCCTCGGCGCACCTAGACTCTACACCCACCATAGATTGCTTTCAAGACAGGGCCCGCACGGCCGCGCTCAGCGGCGTTAAGGCGCATACATACCAGCGGTAAATTGCCTGTGGTTTAGCTCTGGTTAACCCTAGTTGAATTGCGAAAGCAAGAGCTGCAAAAGCGGTCTCTTCCGCAGTTGAATAGTCACTCCGGGACGTGGCACGACTTCTTCTAGCCATGTCTTCGTTACGACGCTTCTCGAGTCGTGCGGCGCGTTCTTCCGGCGTCTCTTGAGCGCGTTGTCTCTTCCTCGCTTCGTTCTGTCGTTGCGTCTCTTTCGCGCTCTCCATAACGACTAACAGCACTGAGGCGAAGCGCATATATATATATATATATATATATATATATATATATATATATATACCCCCGCAAGGCTACACCTCCTCTCCCTCTACCCCAGCGGAGCACATCTGGTGGAGCGAGAGGCGACGGCAGCGGCGTAAAGCCCCTTAAACTTCGCAAAGTATAGCGCCACGCTTTGAAGAATGCCGCCTCCTTTTCGCATTCTCTGGCCGAGGCCGACGCCGTGTCGCTAGCCTAATAGTATCACTTGGGCCCTCGCGCCTTGCTTCAGTGCCATTTTAGCTCGAGAAGCGTCTATGGAGTGGCGAGGAGCGCAAGTTGGCGTCGTTGCTACGCTCGAGCAGTGTAGGTGGTGCCACGGTCGAGAAGGGAGTGTGAAAGAGAGGAGAAACGAGGAGGAGTGAAGGCGGAGGAAGAGAGTGTCGCTACTTTACGAAGTTTAAGGGGTTTTACAGCGGTGTCAACGGCGGCGCCATTTGTTGGAGCGCGGATGCGGTGTTGCTAGGCAACGGCGGCTCAAGGTCGTTCGTCGGCCACCGCATATGGCATACGGCATACGGCGCGACGAGCCGAAATCGCTCGCTGGCTGGCGTAGTAAAGCATTCGCTTTAAAAACGCGTGCGGCCCGTCGTCGTCGGCAAAACGCAGCTGCGGCACAGTGGCCTCACCAACTGGCGGCGAGCCCCTGCGGCAGTCACGTGACAGCTTGAAAATCTGCGTGTAGGTGCGAAATGACACGTGCTTTGTCTCTCACCAGGTCTGACCATTTTGAGCTGACAAGCACAGAGCATACAATGCGCGATAACGATCGTGTCTGCAAAGCATTAAATCGCTACGCGCCGCGAAAAAGATGTGAAATTTCCGAACCGAACACCGTTTGTCCTTCTCGCGGCCGCCGCCCTCCAAGTCGGAGGATGACGTACACGTGCTAGTGTGCCTATGCACACGTGTTTGTGCTGTTACGCCGCTCGTGGTGACACGTGACTTCGAGAATTATTCAAGGCAACATTTGTTATTTGTGTAATTTGTTGGTTGAATAGACGAATTAAAGCTAAGAAATAATATAACAGACAAACCTAAGGTCTCCATGTCCTTGTTTTATTTTGCATCGCAGAAACAGAGATGTACTTTCTTTTCGTCTGCTTGCTCCTACGTCGTGTAGTCGCTCCCGCAGACACCGAAACTATGTCATTTTCTACCGTGTTCGAGCGCGTGATCATGCTCTATGGACCATTTGTGCCTGCCTCAGTATTCTCGTAGCACTGACCTATACCACTGGTCAAGTGTTCTCGTGCAGAGCGCGCAAAATCGTGTGATGTGCGCAACGAGACAAACGAAACCGCTCGCGCGCGACGCCGTCAGCGGGAGTGCGGCGTGCAGCAAAAAAGTGAGGGAAAATATGAAGGCTAGGCCCGTGGCGTATGCGTCACGCGATCCTCGAGCTCCTGTATGGGACTACGGAGGCAAGGAATTTCGCTTGCGGAGGCTAGACGGGGCAAGTGGAGAGAGTGTCTCTCCTGGCAGTGGCTCTCGCCTCCTGAAATCATGGGTTCGCGGCCCTGAAATATTTCTATCTCGGCTATTAATGAACCATTTTGAAAAATTCTTGAGGCAGAACGCTCCCTGAGGGCGCGTAACAACTTACAGCGTATAGCCGGAATTTGCTATGTGGCCTGGTGTGGGACACTAAGAGAGGTGCTGCGCTTTTGAAGCTGTCACTCATAGTGAAAGCCATTAACTCTAATTACGAAGGCAGTATAATTTTTCAGTGGAGCAATAAAATCGACGCTGGCCAGCCAACGTGTGTGCAGTGCGAAGCTGCCGCACCGCTGCAGCAGCAGCCGACACGGCCAACCGGTAGGCGGACTCGACCACAGCGCCTTTACTTTTCGTGACCACCGCGTGGGCCACATGCTTGCGCTGGCCAATATGCGGAGCTGCGAAAGTGAGCTGGTTCTGCTGACCCTTTTCCTGGCGATCCCATGGGCGCTGCCATGTTTGATAACGTCATGACGCGTCCATTGCTTGCCTCAACTGCCTCCGTTGCCTCCGCGTTTACAATGGGTGTGTATGACGCTGGTACGGCTTAGCAAACCTTTGTTTCGGGAGATATCGCAGACGGTGACTGGGTGGACGACACGAAGCTCTGGCCACAGCTTCAGAGAACATGCGAAACCGCTTCGGAAGGTGATAAAGCGATGTCCAAAGGGTGCGAGCAGCGTATACGGGGCTTGTTTTAAAAGCGAGGCTAAATATGTATTCATGGTTATCCAAACTTCCCCCACATGAATTCGATCAAGATTAGTGTATTGCCTCTTCGTTCTTTATTTGGCAAATATTTTGAAGCAGCGGCTTGTCACATTTCTGACTCAGTAAATTTCCCTGGTGCAGTGACTACCTGATTAGTTCTGCCTAATTGCTCGCGGGTGTGTTCACTTACGATTTATTTGTTCTTGCTGCGCGCAAGGCTTGAAACGTAGCCGTTTCGTACATTGTAATACCTTCTGTAGCAAAGATGTATTATCGCTGGTATATCCCTCACTCTTGTGGAGCGTCACGAAACATTCAGCTTCGACCGTTCGTGTGCTATCGGTGTAGTCCGTCATTTAACGTGCGTATATAGTGGCCATATATGGAAGTGTGCGCCCATTCACTTACTGACATGTTGGCCGTAGAGTGGGCGCAAGATTCTGTGCCAGTTGAGGTAAATGTGTGTAGATACTGTGCGCAAAACGTGCTGCATGAACCGCCGGCTGTTGGAAGAATTCGAAGAAAGCAGCGCAAAAGAGCGCGAATGACCCACTGTGGACTTCGCGTCCCTTAACCTAACGGGCTCTATTACCATCGAGGATGGGACGCGCCACCATTGCGCATGAATTTGCGCAGTATAGGAAAGCTGCCTTCCAGGTTTTGGAACTCGCCTACTCTAGCGTATAAACAGACGAGGATGTAAGAAGGCACATGAAAGACACAGACATGTGCATTCTTGCATCCTCGTCTGTGTACGCTACAATAGTACTGGAAGTTGAGCAAAATTCCAAGAGCAAATGCCATTAACTATATTTTTTTTAATGCGAGGGTTAATGCAATGCCTCAGTGCATACAGAGGCACGGGATGCGGGCGAATAAGGATGGTTAAATGAATGAAAAAAGATTTGCGAGTCTAATAGAGTGCAGGAGGAATCGATAATGTGGTCCCTGCGCCCAAGCAGTGTAATGGCTAGGATTATGCGGCGAAATTCCCGCTGCTGCGAGGTGCGGGAGCCTCGTCGGTTCCAACGCAGGGCAAACCCACAGCAGGTAGTAGATATCGGCTTCAGCATTGCGTGACTTGTACACTGGACACCCAGGGCGGGGATATAACTGGCGAAAGTGCGGCAACTTCCAAATCTCGGCAGGAGTGAGGGAAACCTCGACCCGGATCCTCCGAAGCGCGCCCTCCTCTGGTCGGTTAAGACTGCGGGAGAAGGTTACCGCACACGGAGGTTTGAGAACATGTGTGCGGCGCTGGAGGTGCTCCTTTCTTGTTAAAAGGAGGGTGGCATCATCTAGGTAAAGGAGCTGATGTAGTTTAGCGACCATTAACTATTAAAACGAACTTTCGCTTCCTGTAAACTCACCTCACATTTTAATCATGAGCGCATAGTGCGTCTCCGATTTCTGAGATCGTTCTAACGAGACGCGTTCGCATAGCAACGACAGAATGGTTGCTAACGGATTGTCTTGGATTGAATACATTTGGCGCGAGGCACCAGATGGCGCCCTGTCTTTTAACGTCTTCCTTACGTTTCCGTTCCCGTACAATGAAGAACAAGTCTTGAAAAGACGCGCGCCCTAAAGTCCCGCGAAGGTGCTTACGTCTAACGACGGTGTAAGATAAGATATATCTTACACCATGAGTCTAACGTATATAAGGCGACAAACACCATTCTAAAACTGTCTATTGTCATTGTGTGGAGGAAACTGCCAAAGACGATCACGCAAAATGGTCCGCGAGGACCAATCACAATCTAATGGACCCCTGAAACCTATTTTAATGTAGTCTGTAAACGAACTTTATCTCTCTCTTCCCAGCCGTAAGGATGTGGCTTTAACGGGATTAGCATTCTTTGCCTACCTCAGGCGTTTAGAGCCTGCTTGCCTGCCTACCTGCCTATCTATCTATCTATCTATCTATCTATCTATCTATCTATCTATCTATCTATCTATCTATCTATCTATCTATCTATCTATCTATCTATCTATCTATCTATCTATTTATCTATCTATCTATCTATCTATCTATCTATCTATCTATCTATCTATCTATCTATCTATCTATCTGTCTGTCTGTGTCTGTCTGTCTGTCTGTCTGTCTGTCTGTCTGTCTGTCTGTCCGTCCGTCCGTCCGTCCGTCCGTCCGTCCGTCCGTCCGTCCGCCTGTCTGTCTGTCTGTCTGTCTGTCTGTCTGTCTGTCTGTCTGTCTGTCTGTCTGTCCCCACCGTGGTGGCTTAGCGGCTATGGTGTGGCATTGCTAAGCACGAGGTCGCGGAATCAAATCTCGGCCGCGGTGGCGACCGCATTTCGATGGAGTTTAAATTTAAAAACGCCCGCGTCCCGCGCATTGGAGGCACGTTAAAGTCCCCTTGTGGTAAAAATTAATCCGGAGCCCATAACTACGACGTGGCTCATAATCAAGTCGTAGTTTCGGTACGTAAAACCCCAGAATTAAATTCTACCAGTGATGCTCCGTGGTCGGATCTATTTTCACATTTACGCTCTCAGCTATAAGATTCCAACAAGATTCAATTAAAGAACCTACAGACAGAACTTGCTCCCGTTAGGTGGCATAAATGCAATTTTGCATTTCAGCAGGTGTAAGAAATGATTTACGTCGAATGGAGTGCTAGAGTTGTTACAGTGCGAGGGTCATTTGGAATGCCCCGCTCTGCACAGTGAACTGTTATTAATTGCTTAGGGCTCTCCTCACCAACAGACACGAATTAACCTTTCGCCTTTTACTAAAGGTTACCCTAGGAAGGGACACCCCAAGCCGCCTACCTGGACCACAGGATCGCCTGTTGTTGAATGGGTAGCGCATCGGGCTAATGTACTGAGGTAACTCGAAACCAACCATCAGACAAACTTGGGCCACTGAGTATGTGGCAATGTGTACATACGTGGGTCTCTTGAACGAACCTCTTTCACGCCGGCATGTACCGCTGTTCGAAGAAACTTTGAGGCCAACTTGGTGTACAGGGTATGGGCGAATCGGTCTGTGCTAGTCTCGAATCAACCTATTTCATGTGAAGTTGTTTTACTGGGTAGGTGTTAGGTGTGTGCCGCGCTCTTTACTGAGCCTCTTTGACGTCAACTTACCGAGGTAACTAGGTATGGGCCACTGGAAATGTGCTGCTCTAGAATGACGAAAAAGATCCCTGGAATTTCTCCGATGCTGAGCGGAACTGAGCCCACGTCACAAGAGTTGCTTAAAGGCAGCAGCCCGACGCATTATGAGGCTGCGCCACAAATGCATTGCGTATGTATCACTTTAAACGAACGCCTTTCACGCCAACGGTTTTAGCGAGCTGCGCCATAAACGCACTAGGTTTGGGCCACTCTTCAATTAACCTCTCGCCAGAGAGAGAGAAAGAGAGAAAGCATTTATTTGGACCATCGAGGTCGTTGCTCTTGAGGTCGAGTGGGTGGTGTCCTTATTCCAGGACCTCACTGGCCATGGCTGCTCGACGTACTTGCTGGACGAGAGCTTCTTGTTCCGCCAGGCTATCGCCAGTCAGCTGTACCTCCCACCGTTCAAATGACGGGCTAGGCGTCTTTAAGTGTTGACGTTTGCCCCCGCACCCCCACGAGATGTGAAAGAGTGTAGGGCGTGTGTCGCCGCACCAGGGGCAGAACCTCTCGCCAACTTCTGTTACTGAGGATGTGATACTAAGTGGGCGGCAAGCGAGGGAACAGTTCGTGTTCGGAGGCACCGGCGCACCACGCTTCCAGTCTCGGAGTATTGTTAGGGAAGCGTGAAATAGGACTGCAATACACGTTTCATACATAACTCGTTTCGACGGCAGTAATACGTTGTGTCAATATATTGATTCAACGTTGACGCAATACTGTTGACAGTGATCGTGAGATGGATTCTCCCGCAACTTTTTTGTGATACTTTTGTCGTGATGCCTTCGCGGTCGTTCCTTCATCGTAAGTCTCACTTTGTCATATCGTCAATCGGCATGCCACGATCGTCACAAAGCCCTTATCATGCCAATGTCGTCAGTGCGTCTTCGTCACGCGGTCGTTTTACCATCGTTATCACTTCAGAGACGTCATCCCATTGTCGTTATACCATCGTCGTCAAATCGGCTTTGGCGTTCTATTGACGTCGTTTATTCTTAATAATTCTGTAAAAATCATGTTGTCATTCAATCGTGTTCATGTCACTGTACCATGCCATCGTCGCCAGACAGTCGCTGTTATGCATCCGCTCACATACCTTCGTCCTCGTGCCGTGGTGGTCTTGCCATCATTGTCGTTTCAGCCTTGTCTTCCAGTTGTTGTAATGCCATCGTCGTCACGCCATTGTCGCGTCGTTATATTACCACCTTTTCAGAAACGTCATGTCATTGTCATGCCATCGTCGTCACACTGCCTTTGTCGCTTCGTCAAAGCCGTTCTTTATTTTTCATTCCGTTGCATCACTGTGTCGTCATGTTCATGGGTGACCTTGACAAGCGAGTGTCATAGCAAACGGGGCCGACACCGGAAACAACGTACGTCACATGTAGCTGAAGTAACGAGAGTCTCAGAAAGACCCCTGCAGATTTTAAATAGACGCGGCTTCAGCAATACGGCATTGCATGAATGCTAATCGCATTACCATCGACAGTCATCGTGAGATGGGTTACGCCGCTACTTTTTTTCATAAATGTATTAGAGTGAGCGGAAAAAGAAAAGACAGAGATCAAATAACACAAGTTTAGCAAAATCAAGCGCAATGGTTATAGTGTCGCAATAAAGTATAGAATACAGTCAAACATTGATTTATCGAAGACCGATTTTACCATATGCTTGGTTTAACGAAGTGCTTTCCATTCCCGAACACATATTCATAGAGCCTATAGCGCTGAAAACCTCGAAGCAGAGCAGCGAGGTCAACGTCTTGCCCTATTTAAGAAAGTGTTTGGGGAAAGTTATGGTGAGAAACATGTCACAGGAAACCTGTTGTGTTGAAAATTCACTGAAGTGGTTGACGCCTGTATTGCTACAATCAGCGCATTACGACGCTGGCTCAAAAGAGAGGGGGGCGGATTTCATATTTTGCAAAACTGTCCAATGTAAATCCACGGTGGAACTGCAATACTCGCGCGCACACTCTTTAGAAAAGCGCGCCTGTCCTTCAGTCCAGCTTGGGCTTAGCGCTGCAGGCTCAGAATTAGCTTCAACAGATGGTGCCTGCTACTCTGTCCCAAGTTGAAACGTGTGATGTCTTCGCAAGAGTATTGGAATTGTTTTCGATTTAATGGATTTATCAATATACCGAAATATCACTTGGTTTACATGAACTTCTTTGAAATGAAGTGTAAGCCAGAACACTTTGTGGATCAGGACAACATTCATTTGGGCTAGATGGTGCATACTTGAATTACGAAGGAACAGCGCCAACGAAGACGATCACAAGTCCTGTGTCGTTATGCCCACTTGTGATCGTCTTCGTTGGCGCTGTTCCTTCGTAATTCAACTTTGTGGATGGATGGATGGATGAAAAACTTTATTTGGTCCTGCAAGTAGTAGTAATTAACCACTAAGCGGGCTGCTCCCACGTCGGGACCGGAAGGCCAAGTCTCACGGCCACGTCGTGAGCCTGCTGGACAGCCCAGAATTGTTCATCCAGGTCCGGGTTGCGAAGTGCAGCCTCCCACCTGGTCGCGTCCTTGATCGCCGAGTCTTCAATTTTTTCGCAAGACTAGAGCATGTGTTCGAGCGTGGCTAAAGCACCACAATCCTGGCAATAAGGCTCTGTATACGTCTCAGGATAAAACATGTTCAGCCTCCGTGGGCAAGGATAAGTACCAGTCTGCAGTAAGCGTAATGGAAGTGTCTGAGCCATGTTTAGTTTAGGATGCGGCAAATCGTAAACCTTGCGATGAAGAAGTTAATACTTAGCGATCTCATTGTATGTGGAAGGGGAGTCTCTGTTCTCGGGGAGTACCGCAACGTCGTGGCGCGGGGCAGAGCGGAGGATAAGATCTCGCGCTGCCTCATGAGCGGACTCATTGAGATTCGGAGAGGCTCCCTCAATCATCCCAAGGTGAGCAGGGAACCAACATAAGTAGCGTTGAGAGATCTCACAGGTCTGCATAATTTTAAAAGCAACCTTAGCTACCGAGCCCTTCTCAAAGGCCCTAACGGCCTACTTACAAAAGGCCTGCGCCTGTCAATCAGGGCGAGCGCAATAGCCGCTTGCTCTGCGACCTCTGGCCTATCAGTCCGCACAGTAGCAGCGTTAACGACACAGCCCTCATTGTCCACGACCACTACGGTAAACGCCTTCCTCTTCTCGTTAAAAGAAGCATCGACGAAGCCAACCTTCTGATTCTCATCACAAATGAGTCTCAGCAGGCAAGCCCCCCCAGCCTTTCTTTTGCCCACACTTCGCTCCGGATGCATGTTCCTGGGAACAGGCTTGACGTGATACCGCTTACGGACCTTCAAGGGAATACCGACATGAAGCTGCGAAATCTTCTCCTGAGGAACACCTAACTCTCTCAGAATCTGCCGACCTGCGCTAGTCATAGTGAGACGCACCATCTGCGTGCTCTCCTGAGCCTCAGCTATCTCATCCAATGTATTATGACTGCCCAGCTGGAGAAGTCGGTCGTTGCTGGTGCACATAGGCACTCCTAACACTTTCTTAGTGATCTTCCTAATCTGCGTGTCGAGCTTCTCCTTCTCTGACGGTTCCCATTTGTGCATGGCCGCCACATAAAAAAAGTGACACAATACAAATGCGTGCATAAGCCTAATCAAACTATCCTCCTTCAAACCCGTCTGCCTGTTGGCCACCCTCTTCACTAGGCGTACCGCATTTTCTGTCTTGGCAATGATCTTCTGGATCGTCAGCGTGTTCGCGCCATTCGACTGAATCAGCATCCCCAAAACCCTGATCTTCTAGGTATGAGATTGCCATTTCTTGTGCGAAGCTGAATGCTCAGCTTCTCCATGGGTATCCATTCCCTTGGCTTGGGTCCTCTTCTAGTGGGACTGTACAGCAACAGCTCCGACTTAGAGGGGGAGCACCTTAACCCCGTCAGGTCCAAATAAGTCTCGATTACATCTACCACCTCCTGTAGAACACTCTCAATATTGTCACGTGGTAGTGACGGTGAAGAAAGAAGCAATACGGTGGAATACAAAACTAGCTTTTATTGGGCGAACCTGTGCCCACAAAAACAGGCTACACTTATAGCACAACGATAGCGGCGAACACGGTCGGCGATCGTCGGAAAAATGATCAGCGGGTCAAGCGCGTCGGCTTTTATAGATCAGTCGTCGAATGTTCCAGATTAACTGATGGGACCCGCGTGTCTTCCACAAAGTTCTACACCATTCGTGTCACGCGATGAAATCTGATAACACAAGGTTCGGCGACAACAGACACGCGGATAGAAGCGTCGATAATTTTCCAGAAACGTCGGATACATGCAGGCGCGTCCCTCGCTGTGGGATTACAGTTGTTAAGCGGCGAAACGTAGTTGCCCGATAAAGATAAGTACACGTGTCATTACCCCCTCTTAAAAAGCATCGACCCGATGCTGTAAACAAACGAAAGTAACAAAGAAAAGCACTCGTAGCAAAGAAAACAACAAACTAAAGGAAGTTCATCAGCGTCCGTAAAATGGTTTAAGGCGCACCACGTGGACCACTTCAGATCGTGCGCGGCGCCGCTGTGAGTGCGAAATGCCGTCTGGCACGACCTCATAGTCCAGTGCGCCAATACGTCGGATGACCTTGTAGGGTCCGAAATAGCGTCGCAGCAGCTTCTCACTGAGTCCTCGCCGGCGTATCGGGGTCCATACCCAAACACGGTCGCCGGGCTGGTACTCGACGGAGCATCGTCGGAGGTTGTAGTGTCGGCTGTCGGTACGCTGCTGGGTTTTGATCCGTAGGCGGGCGAGCTGTCGGGCTTCTTCGGCGCGCTGGAGATAGGTAGCGACGTCAAGATTCTCCTCGTCAGTGACGTGCGGCAGCATGGCGTCGAGCGTCGTCGTCGGGTTCCTGCCGTAAACCAACTTGAATGGCGTGATCTGTGTTGTTTCTTGCACCGCCGTGTTGTAGGCGAAGGTGACATACGGCAGGACCGCGTCCCACGTCTTGTGCTCGACGTCGACGTACATTGCTAGCATGTCGGCGAGGGTCTTGTTCAGGCGCTCCGTGAGACCATTCGTCTGCGGATGGTAGGCAGTTGTCCTCCTGTGGCTCGTCTGGCTGTACTGCAGAATGGCTTGGGTGAGCTCTGCTGTAAAAGCCGTTCCTCTGTCGGTGATGAGGACTTCTGGCGCACCATGTCGCAGCAGGATGTTCTCGACGAAAAATTTCGCCACTTCGGCTGCGCTGCCTTTTGGTAGAGCTTTGGTTTCAGCAAAGCGGGTGAGAGAGTCCGTCGCCACGATGATCCACTTATTCCTGGATGTTGACATCGGAAACGGCCCCAACAAATCCATCCCAATCTGCTGGAATGGTCGACGAGGAGGTTAGATCGGCTGTAGTAATCCTGCTGGCCTTGTCGGTGGTGTCTTGCGTCGTTGACAGTCTCTGCATGTCTCGACGTAACGGGCGACGTCGGCGGTCAGACGCGGCCAGTAATACTTTTCCTGTATCCTCGACAGCGTCCGGGAGAATCCGAGGTGCCCAGCGGTTGGATCGTCGTGTAGGGCATGCAGTATTTCTGGACGGAGCGCTGACGGCACCACAAGAAGGTAGCTGGCGTGGACTGGTGAGAAGTTCTTCTTCACGAGCAGGTTGTTTCGTAGCGTGAACGAAGACAACACGCGCTTAAATGCCCTAGGGACAACGTCGGTGTTCCCTTTCAAATACTCGACGAGGCCTTTTAGCTCCGGGTCTGCTCGTTGCTGTTTAGTGAAGTCTTCCGCGCTTATTATCCCAAGGAAGGCGTCGTCGTCCACGTCGTCTTGCGGCGGGGGATCGATTGGGGCGCGTGATAAGCAGTCGGCGTCGGAGTGTTTTCTTCCGGACTTGTATATTACCGTTACGTCATATTCTTGTAGTCTGAGGCTCCACCGCGCCAGCCGTCCTGAAGGGTCCTTTAAGTTAGCTAGCCAACACAACGCGTGGTGGTCGCTGACGACTTTGAATGGCCTGCCATAGAGGTAAGGGCGGAATTTAGCTTTAGCCCAAATGATGGCGAGGCATTCCTTTTCAGTCGTAGAATAATTGCTTTCCGCTTTTGACAGCGACCGGCTAGCATACGATATCACCCGTTCAAGTCCTTCTTTCCTCTGGACTAGGACGGCACCGAGGCCTAGGCTACTGGCGTCAGTGTGGATTTCAGTATCGGCGTCCTCGTCGAAGTGTGCAAGTACCGGCGGCGACTGCATGCGTCGTTTGAGTTCTTGAAATGCGTCGGCCTGCGGCGTTTCCCAATTGAACTCGACATCAGATTTCGTTAGATGTATTAGCGGCTCCGCGATGCGCGAAAAGTCCTTGACAAAGCGCCTATAGTAGGCACACATGCCAAGGAATCTGCGCACTGCCTTCTTGTCGATTGGCTGCGGGAACTTTGCGATGGCAGCTGTCTTCTGCGGGTCGGGGCGCACTCCAGATTTGCTGATGACATGGCCTAGGAATAGAAGCTCATCGTAAGCAAAGCGACACTTTTCCGGCTTCAGGGTGAGCCCTGATGACTTGATGGCCTCTAATACTGTCGCAAGCCGCTTAAGGTGATCGTCGAAATTTCCGGCGAAGACGACGACGTCATCCAAGTAAACAAGACAGGTCTGCCACTTCAATCCTGCTACAACCGTGTCCATCACGCGCTGGAACGTTGCAGGCGCCGAGCACAGTCCAAATGACATAACCTTGAATTCATAGAGGCCGTCTGGCGTGATGAAGGCGGTCTTTTCGCGATCCCTTTCGTCGACTTCTATTTGCCAGTAGCCAGACTTGAGGTCCATCGATGAGAAGTATTTAGCATTGCAGAGCCGATCTAATGCGTCGTCTATCCGTGGGAGGGGGTATACGTCTTCCTTCGTGATTTTGTTCAGTCGACGATAATCGACGCAGAAACGTAGGGTTCCGTCCTTTTTCTTCACTAAAGCAACTGGAGACGCCCACGGGCTTTTCGACGGCTGAATGATGTCGTCGCGCAGCATTTCGTCGACTTGTTGTCTTATAGCTTCGCGTTCTCGCGTCGAAACTCGGTAAGGGCTCTGGCGTAGTGGTCGAGCGCTCTCTTCGGTGATTATGCGATGCTTTGCGACTGGTGTTTGTCGAATCCTTGATGACGTCGAAAAGCAGTCTTTGTATCGTCGAAGCAGACTTCTGAGCTGTTGCTGCTTAATCAGGGGGAGACTTGGATTTATGTTGAAGTCTGGCTCGGGAACTACGGTCGTCGGGGTAGATGCAACAGAATCCGAGAGGACAAAGGCATCGCTGGTTTCCTGTATTTCCTCGATGAATGCGATCGTCGTGCCCTTGTTGATGTGCTTGAACTCCTGGCTGAAGTTTGTCAGCAACAATCTCGTGTTTCCTCCGTGCAGTCGAGCGATCCCTCCTGCGACGCAAATTTCACGGTCGAGTAGTAGACGTTGGTCGCTTTCGATGACGCCTTCTACGTCAGCGGGTGTTTCGGTGCCGACCGAAATAACGATGCTGGAGCGAGGCGGGATGCTCACTTGATCTTTGAGCACACTCAAGGCGTGGTGACTACAAGGGCTCTCCGATGGTATCGCTTGATCTTCCGACAGCGTTATTGACTGCGACTTCAGGTCGATGATTGCGCCGTGTTGGTTCAGGAAGTCCATGCCGAGAATGACGTCTCGTGAACACTGTTGCAGGATAACGAAAGTGGCAGGGTAAGTCCGGTGATGAATGGTAATTCTTGCCGTGCAGATTCCAGTCGGCGTAATGAGGTGCCCTCCAGCGGTCCGAATTTGGGGGCCCTCCCATGCAGTCTTAACCTTCTTCAACTGGGCGGCGATGTGTCCACTCATTACGGAATAATCGGCCCCTGTGTCGACTAAGGCAGTGACTGCGTGGCCGTCGAGAAGCACGTCAAGGTCGGTGGTTCTTTGTCTGGCGTTGCAGTTAGGTCGTGGCGTCGGATCACGGCTGCGTCGTGTTGAATTGAAGCTGGAACGTCGCTTCTTCAAGTCGTCTTTCGTCGGTGTAGTCTTGGCTTCCTGACTTCGTCGGGACGGCGGCGTGTCGTCATTAGGTCGTCGAGATGGTTTCTTCGTCGTCTTCGTCGGCGGCGGAGGATCTTCGTCAGTTCGACGAACAGCAACCGCACCTCCATCGGTTGCTGCTTTTAGTTTTCCGGATATGGGCTCGCAGAGCGGCCCCGGGCTAGGCCGGTGTATGGTCGGTGCTGCGGCGACAGGTAGCGGCCTGGTGACGGCGAACGGGACGGTCGTCGAGGGCTCCACTGAGTAGCGGCGAGGTAGTCGGCGATGTCACGGGGGCGTTCACCTTCCCTCGGGCGCTGTGCGTTCACGGCGAAGCCTCGCAATCCCAGGTCGCGGTATGGGCATCGGCGGTACACGTGGCCGGCTTCGCCGCAGTGGTAGCAGAGCGGGCGGTGGTCGGGGGCGCGCCAAATGTCCGTCTTCCTCGCGTAGGTGCGCTGGGCGACGGGTGGGCGTGCTGGCGGCGGCGGCGGTGGACGACGGAATTGCGGCGTTACAGGGCCCTGGCGTTGTCGCGGAGGGGGCGCTTGACGGCGTGCGACGGCGGCGTAAGTCATCGCTTCTGGCTGGGGCTGCGGTAATTGTGGTTGCACCTCAGGAACTCCTAGCGATCGGTGCAGCTCTTCTTTCACGATGTCGGCGATCGAGGCCACTTGAGGCTGCGACGATGGCAAGACCTTGCGCAGTTCTTCGCGCACGATGGCCCTGATGGTCTCGCATAAATCGTCCGTGGCCAGTGATTGAATTCCGGAGTAGCTTGTTGGCTTGGTGCGTCGGTCAAATTGCCGGTTCCGCAATTCCAGTGTCTTCTCGATGCTCGTCGCCTCACGAAGAAACTCGTCGACGGTCTTCGGTGGGCTTCTTACCATACCGGCGAAAAGTTCCTCCTTGACACCACGCATCAGTAGACGTACTTTCTTCTCCTCGGACATCTGGGTCGGCGTGGCGGAACAGACGGCTCATTTCCTCAGTGAAAATCGCGATCGTCTCATTCGGCAGCTGCGCTCTTGTCTCCAGTAGAGCTTGGGCTCGCTCTTTTCGCAGGACGCTTTGAAATGTTTGCAGGAAGCCGCTTCGGAAGAGGTCCCACGTCGTCAAGGTGGCTTCTCGATTCTCGAACCACGTCTTGGCGGCGTCCTCCAGTGCGAAATAGACATGGCGTAGCTTGTCGTCGCTTGCCCAGTTGTTAAACGTAGCGACCCTCTCATACGTTTCCAGCCAGGTTTCCGGGTCCTCAAATGTGGAACCGCGGAACGTCGGTGGTTCCCTCGGCTGCTCCAGCACGATGGTGGACGCTGGGGCTGCCATTGCGGTTGCCTTCGCCACAATCTTCTTGGTCTTCTCAGGTAAAAGTCCGTGCTCCGGGGGCAGCTGTTGAAGACGGCGGCTTGCTCGGTGGTCCGGGACTACGTTGGTGTTCTGTTTGCGGTCTGGGCTGGGATCACGGCTTGTCGGGGGCGTCCTGTACATGGACGAAAAGCACCTCCACCAGATGTCACGTGGTAGTGACAGTGAAGAAAGAAGCAATACGGTGGAATACAAAACTAGCTTTTATTGGGCGAACCTGTGCCCACAAAAACAGGCTACACTTATAGCACAACGATAGCGGCGAACACGGTCGGCGATCGTCGGAAAACTGATCAGCGGGTCAAGCGCGTCGGCTTTTATAGATCAGTCGTCGAATGTTCCAGATTAACTGATGGGACCCGCGTGTCTTCCGCAAAGTTCTACACCATTCGTGTCACGCGATGAAATCTGATAACACAAGGTTCGGCGACAACAGACACGCGGATAGAAGCGTCGATAACTTTCCAGAAACGTCGGATACATGCAGGCGCGTCCCTCGCTGTGGGATTACAGTTGTTAAGCGGCGAAACGTAGTTGCCCGATAAAGATAAGTACACGTGTCAATATAGCCCTCACTACCCCCGGGACACCATATGGTCACGTCCTCTGCATACATGGTGTGCTTAATCCCCTCAATCTCCAAGAGCTTCTTGGCCAATCCGACCATGGCCAGATTGAACAGTGTGGGCGAGATGACGGCCCCCTGAGGAGTGCCCTTGTCTCCAAGATTTGACGTCTTTGACTCCAGCTCCGCAACCCTCAGGGTAGTTCTCCTGCCTGACAAGAAGGACCTGACATAGTCATGAAAGCGCGCTCTGAGGCCATGATCCTAAATGGATTTAAGAATATAAGAGTGCCGAACGCTGTCAAAAGCCTTCTCTAGATCCGGCCCTAGGATGGCCTTAACGTCCCTTCCATCTCCGTCAATGACCTGATGCTTGATGAGCTTCATTGCGTCTTGAGTCGACAGCCCGGCCCGAAAACAAATCATAGTGTGGGGGTAGACCTCGTTCTCTTCAATGTACCTTGTAAGCCGATTAAGCACGGCATGCTCGGCCACCTTGTCCACACACGAAGTGAGCGAAGTAGGCCTTAAGTTATCAATGCTCGGGACTTTGCCAGCCTTGGGAATCAGCACCGTAAGAGCTGTCTTCCACTGTTCCGGAATCACCCCATTTCTCCACATAGCGTTAACCTCCCCGGTAAAGTACTTGATCGACCTATCGTCCAGGTTCTTCAAAAGCTTGTTCGAAATCTCGTCCGGTCCGGGAGCCGACTTGCTGTTAAGGTTATGCAAAACCGTGCGTATCTCTTCCACAGAAAAGTCCTCATCTAGTGAAAAGTTGTTCTGTCCCGTTTAGACCTGCTCCGCCAGACGAGCATCCGGGTCCGCAACAGGAAGGTATTTGTTGGCCAGCTTCTCAACCAGCTCTTCCTCCAAGGCAGACTCCACTGCTTCGTGTACAGCTCTAGCAAGGACGTGCCCCTGACTAACTCTCTTAATGGAGTCGTTCAGCAAATGTTTAAGCAAGCCCCAGGACCTCCCGTTGCGCACCTGCTCGTCCACCGAGTAGCATACCTCATCCCACTGTTGCCTAGACAAAAGCTTACAGTGCTCCTCAATCAGCTTATTTAGCTCGGAAATCTTTTTACGCAGCCTGCGATTAAGTCGCTGCCCCTTCCACCTAGCCAGCACAGACCGCTTGGCTTCAGTAAGATTGACCAGCCTGCTATCAACACTATCCACCTCCAAACCAGTAGTGATCTCCTCTGTAGCCTCATTTCCCTCCTCCCTCACCTGGGTGACCCAATCCTCCAGGGACGGCCGTTGCAGGCCTTCGAATTCCTTTCCCCTTTTTCCTCTCTCCTCCCGGATCATCCGAAACTTATCCCAGTCTATAAACGTTAACGTCCTAGGGTGCCTACCCTCGACCTCAAAAACGACTTGGTTAATATAAAGATCACTACCTAGGTCTTCGGCAAGACTGCACCAACTATAGGCTTGGACGCGTCCTCTACAAAGCAGAGGTCAGGGGTAGTATCCTTACACGTCGACCTCCCTATACGTGTCGGAAAGGCGGGGTCAGTGACCAACGTAAGGTCAAACTCCGTAGACTTCTGCCAGAGGTCTCTCCCTTTAACTGTGTCATGCTTGTACCCCCACACTTGATACGGAGCATTAAAATCCCCGGCCAAGATCAGCGGGTGGTCCCCGGAAAGCTTAGAATGATTCTGCAGAAGCAGCTTGACTCTGCACCCTGTCCCTCGGGGCACTGTACACGTTCAGAATAAACACGCTTTTCTTGTTCACTTGGTTAGGAATCACCTCAATTATGACATATTCCAGAGAACTGAAAGGTATCTTAAGATCATGGACCACCTGCTTCAGTTTTCTATCCAACAGAATGTAGGTATCCCGAGCTTTGGATCCCCCGAAGACGGTTCGGTAGCCCGTCAGAGAAACTTCTTCCGTCATTGTATCCTGCAGTAGAATAGCCTGCGGCCTACCCTCACACGCGCGAATATACTGCTGTAGAGGCACCCGTTTACGAGCATACCCCCTACAGTTCCATTCCCACACATGAAAAGTCTCATTTTGTCGCGCCATGTTGAAGCAGTTGCTGCGATCCATCCTGCCGAACCTGAGACTTCCCCGCCGAGGAACCAGCCGACTGAGATACCGACCTAAGAAGGGGAGAGACACTCAGACTGGACTTGTTTTCGAACGCCTATATTGTACATTGCAGCTCCTTGAACCTCCCATCGATCGAGCCCAGCGACTCTGTGAATCGCGTATTCGGCTGCGCCAGACCATCGTTAACCTGCTTAACACTATCCACAACACTCCACATCTCCTTCACCTCAGATCTCAGCTTCCTCGACGCGGGCTCCGCCTCATGGTTCATCGCCTTCCTCTTCGAGGGGCGCGACCCACTACCCTCACCTACATCAGCAAAATCCATGCTCTCTATGGGCTCAGGCATTGCCCTCTCGACCGGTGCAGGGCCTGCCGCACCCTTAAGGGCCGAGATTCCCGCCCTAAGCAACCTCACCATTTCTCTCAACTCTGCGTTTTCCTGCTCTAGCCTCTTGAACCTCGCCTCATTCTTGCTATGCTCTGGCCTTACCAAACTAGGCATCTCCATTCGAGCACTTTCGCGCTCCGCCCAGGTAGTACCACTGGCCGCTCCACCGGGGCCCTTGCCTTGTAGACCCTGCAACACACCCCTCTTGCGCACACCCTGTCCCTCAGTTCTATTGGGGCCACGCGCAGTCTCAGTTCCCAACTGTCCGTCCAGTCCGAAGCGCATCTTAGACGCCGATCTGCTCCCTGACTGGCCACCGGAGCGGCTGCGAGATGCTCGCCCTGGTTTCCTTGATCTTGATCTGGAAAGTCGACGCCCACGATCCTGTCCTTGCCCAGCCTCCAGCGTCTTCCCCAACGTCGGTAACTGGCTTTCGGCGTACCTGAAGCCTCCCTTCTGTTCATCCTCAACCTTGATATCCGCCATAGCCCGCTCAAAACGACGGCGCCGGACCACATATGGGGTACGGAACTACTGCTGGCACTCCTTGGCAGCCGTGATATGCTGTACCCCACACAGTTTACACTTGGACGTACACCGGTGGGCCTCACCTGGATTGGTTGAACAGCAGCCCCTGCAAACCACTTCTTCCGGCGAGGGGCAGACGTCAGCGCGATGCCCCAGCTTTCCACACGCAGAACAAACATCAATCTGCTTGTGATAAAGCGTGCACCTAACCAGTGCGTTACCATACCGAACGTAGTTGGGTACCTTGTACCCATCGAAGGCGATGATGACCGTACCCGACTCCTTGATGCGTTTTGCCGCCAGGGCCAGGGGATTACGCGGGTTGACAATCTTGCGACTGAGCGCTTCGGGTCTCTCGCTGAGAGGAACATTTCTTATGATTCCCTTGCACGTTTCATGCGGCGCCGCCTGATATGCCACAGCTTCATGCATGTGCCCAGCAATACATAAATCCTTGATCCTGACGTACTTCGTAGCATTTTCTTCTTCCGGCGTGCTAACCACCAGAATATTCTGCTGATAATTGGGGCAGATCGTGTCCGCTTCTCACTTCACCTCGTCTACGCAAGCAGCAGCCGTGATTGCATCAGCCACCGCAGCCGCACCAATTTTAGCAATATTATGACCTCCCCTGGTCCTGACGATAATCTTGATATCAGTTTTCGGCAGCGGAGGCACTTTACCGCGAAGGATGATACCCTTCTTGACGCTAGCAGGCGAGTTTGGACTCACTTTGCCGTTCTTTGGTTCCGGCCCGCCGTTAGGGCTAACAGCGTTGCCGCCGTATGATGGCCTTGGCTTGGTCGTAGAATTCCTCTGGGTGTTAATTTTCCAGCCAACATCCCCCGAAACGTCTTCCGGAGCAATATCTTCGCCTTCCACAGCGTATTCCATCATGACAAAAGCGTCAGGTGGCCGGGGAGCTGGCGCGGCCCACGAGTACGGCGGTTTCGGCGATAAGGGTTAACACCTCCGGCGGCGTAGTCTTGACGATAAAGGCCGTGAAATCATGTACAGTGCACTCACTGAAGAAAGTCCCTATCCCGGCGCACGTAGCGTGTAACCTCGCGGATCCGTTTAGCACAGAATTAGGCACTAGAGAGAGAAAAATCCGGTCAAAACTGCCCATAAGGCGGGAGCCGACGCGGACACGTCTCACTACTTGTAGTGGGGTCTAGCGTTTCGCCTTGTGGAAAGCGGGCGATATTACCCTTATACACGCGGGAATAAAGATAACTCTTTCATGACAGAGGCAGGCCTCAAAGAAGGGAGTTCAAAACTCACTGACCGCCACCGCCGTTTTCGAGAGGGTGCCGCCATAATACGAAAGTGGTGCTATCTATCGTCTGGCCAGACGAACGTTTGAGAGGCAACCTGCTATAAAGCCTAGGGACCGCCGGTTTATATAACGCCCCTCATTCCGCGCGCCAGCACCGCTTAGTCGGCGAAAACGTGTATGGAGGGGCTCTAGGTCTATACACCGGCTATACTCCCTGTGTTTCCCGCACTTCCTCTTCTTCTTCAACATGACTTTAAAAAGAGTAGCAGAGACCAGCTAGATAACTAGCAATACTGGCACATCCCGTGGTATAACATCTAGAAGGCCGGCAGCCCATAAATTCAAAGCGGAAAGCCGGCGATTCTGACATCCATCTCCTAAAGCTTCCCTTACAGCAGCATATTTGGCTATCATGGCTGATGTCACGTTATGCAACCCGAAGACATAACATTGAGGTATTATAAGAAGTTGTTCTTATCGTCTTTAAAAAGGCTGGCGGTACTATGGTGTGTTGACTGGAGTAGGCAAACGTACGTAGAGTGTACTTTCACCAGAAAGTGTTACATAACGTTTAATAAAAGAAAAGAAAAATAATCTACAAAAAGAAAAAGTGTAGAGTTGCCGGGGTTTGAACCCGGCACTTCTCACATACGAAGCGACCGCTCTACAGCTGAGCCGCACCACCCCAATTTTTTCTTTATTGCCGGCTTTGACATTATACACAAACAATACACAACAGATAAAACATGTCAATAAGGATTTGGCTGGCACGACATATTAAAATGTTTTAATGCTGCCAATTTGTCTAGCATGTCAATTCATGTTGGCCGTTTAGGGACTGCCCGATGGACATCCCTGAGCCGTACTACAGCTTCAATGAAGTGATCGCATGTAGGTCGCAATTTGACATCAGCATCGTTGAGCTGCGTTATAGCTTTCCACAAACTGTGGAGGCCCGGGAGCATTATAGCGTCATACGGAAAACCCTCTGTTTCTGACGGTAAGGATCTTATCCCATGTGGATCTAAAGGTATCTCTTTCTTTAGAGTCCTTTGTAGCACATCCCAGAAAAAGATGGTATCCCAGCAATCCAGAAATGCATGCTCTATCATTTCAGGTTTCTTGCATAAGAAGCAGTTAATAAACCACAGAACAAAAATACCTTTGTTATGCATTCATTTTTTAACTGATAATGTATTAGGGTTTAGTTTAAAAAAAGTAGCTTTTACCGAAAGGTGTCAATGTCTCCCCTTCTCCCTATCTCGAGCACGCGGTTACCCTACCGAGCGAAATTAGAGACAAATACAAAGTCTCATCGTTTCCCAGAAACGTCCACCCACAACACAACGTGGGTAGGCGCCGGGCCCGCTCCCGCGCGATTCTCCACCGCATCGACGCGGATCGTGAAGCCACCGCATTTGTGGACGCGGCCCAGTACGGCAGCACATCCTCCTTCGCAATAGCAGTCGTGGACGGCAACTGAACGCTACGATCATCCGCATCGGTTAAAACGAGCACCAGCGCTAAAGCAGAACAAATAGCCATAGCCATCGCCATGGCAGACCCTACATTTACTTACGTCTTCACAGACTCGCGTGCCGCAATTCGGGCCTACTAATGCGGCAACGTATCTAAAGAAGCAGCGCGTATACTACTAGCGAGATCAAAAGAGGGCAAACGGTGCCTCTCCTGGTTCCTCGCTCACATGGGCAAAGGCATTCACCCGCAAAAAGCTAACCTCAATGAAACTGCCCACGACCGTGCGCGAGAACTTGCCCGCCGCGACGGTCCCACGGCCTCTGCGGGGCTGGACATTCAGTTTAATGACCCGCTGCTCACTTACCAAGAAATCACCTCCCACTATCGGAAAAGCAGAACCAAATTCCCGCTCCCACACGCCAAACTCGAACGCGCGCAGGCGGCCGCGTTTCGAATGCCACAAACGGGCTCGTATCCGTCACGAGGCCTACTAAGCCACTACAACTCAGAAATCCCGGCAAATTGTCCAGACTGCCCAGAACTTTATTGCTCACTCTCGCACATGCTATGGCAATGTACCGCGTTACCAAAGGGCCCTCTCTCCAGTGAGGCCGAATGGGAAGAAGCCCTCAAAAGCCTGGATCTCAAATACCAACTCAAGGCCGTCCAGAGGGCCCAAGAACTGGCGGAGCGTCACCACGTTCCCGTCCCGACTTGGGCGTCGCCTACGGTTTCGGCCGGAGGAGTTCCCCGCCTGGGATCTTCAACGGCTTGAAACTCCTCAGGACTTCAATAAAGTTCTTGACTGACTGACCGAAGGGTGTACTGGCATTCCTTGAGCCCTTTTGAGGACATCTTCTGGGCCTCCACTGTTTCACATACGGTAAATCGGTACGGGGAGCACAGTGTCAATTTTGTCCTTATACAGTTTTTCCTAGTAATATTGGCGAGATACTGCACTGAAAACCGCACATGCAACATTCTGTACACAAGCACGACTTCTCGTAGATAACCTTTAATGGCATTGCTTCACACGAGCATACAACAAATCTTGGAAGGTGACGACATAAAAGCACTTGCATGACTGTGCGAAGGAACACACCATTCTGACCGCGAAGGTACATAAAGCGCGAGACAACTTGTCGTACCAATAATTGTGCCAAGCTAAGGCCCCCGAGGTTTCTTCTCCATTCTTTACGGGCAAGAACAAGTTTGTGCGGCTGGTGCTTTCCCAAGTCGATGTTCATAAGAAAACGGCGAAGACACGGTGAATTTTTTTTTGGATGTTGATCCATGAAGCACACAGTACATGCATGCCATACCATATCTCGGAGGCAAGAAATAGGTTACAGACTGTGGCACGCGAGAACATTGACAGCTGTCGCCCTTGCCACGCCTTAGCGTTTCCTTTGCTCTCTCCACTCTCTCTCCATTCCAGCACGGCTCAGGGTCGCGATAAGAGTCGAGAGGCACGCCTAGACACGTTGTTGCAGTGGTTGACCACCGAAGTCGAGCGAAGTAGTCTGGCGTTTCTTCCCATTCACCATGCCAAATCCCATAACTATTCTCCCAGTTTATTTGTGCCCCGGTACATTTGCAAAAGGTTTAAACTACCGCCCCGGCCTCACAAGTACTATCCCTATTTGAACAGAATATGGCGATGTCATCGGCATACGCCAATATTTTCACATGTGTTGACTGTAACCTGAAGCCAGTTATCCGTTCATTGTTTTGGATGGCTTTCAAGCTCAAGATAGGCCGCGAATAGCAGGGGCGACAGCGGACATCCCTGCCTCACAGAAGACCACATTTGCACGCTGTCAGTCAGGTCCCCGTTTACAATGACCCGAGTTGAGCAGCTAGCATACGCCATCCTGACGCCGTCTGTTATTACGCTTCCTAAGTTGGAATGCTCTAATATGGCGAAGAGAACATCGTGGTAAACACGGTCCAAGGCTTTAGCGAGATCTAATTGCATCGTAGCAACTCGCTCACCAAATATATCACAACATTCTAGCACACTTCGAGCTACATGTATGTTCGTGGCGATGTTTCTACCCTTTATACCACATGTCTGATGCGTGCCAACCAGCCTCGTTATCACACCCTGCAATCGTTTGGCCAATACCTTCACAAATACCTTACAGTCGACGTTGGTAAGGCTTGTCGGGCGATAAGACCCCACCAACTGACGTTTTTCAGGTGCCTCAGTTTTTTGGATGAGAACGATGTGCGAAGTTATGAAGGACAGTGGTATATGTTTTTGCTGATATGACTCGGTCATAACTTTGAGCAGAATCTGGGCTATCATTACTTTGGATGTTTTATAAAAGGCTACTCCTAGGCCATCAGGGCCGGGTGCCTTGCCAACAGGTAGTGCATCTATTGTGTCCTCTATTTCTTTCACGGAAATCGGTTAATTCAGACGCGTTTTTCTTTTTCATTCAACTTTAGCACTAACGACAGAAATTGTGCTTTAAAGCCCTCTATAACGGTACGCGGTTTACCGAGCAATTCTTTGAAATGATCAGCGACGTCGCGTTTGATAACATTTCCGTCCGCCGAAACGTCATGCCCGCTTCTTATCTGCCGTATTTCCTTACTGCAAGCGTAACGTTTTTCCTCCGATAACGCACGTTTTGTGGGCGTTTTTCCGGCCCACAGCCTCTCGGCCCGTGCACGCATAACCGCTGCTCTGTACTTGTCTGCATCAGTTCTTTCCAACTGATTTTTTGCGCTTCCTAATTCGTTGGTCTAAGTACCTGGTTGGGGGCATTCTATGCCCGTAAGAAATTTGAGTTTCTCACGAAGCAGTGTTTCGTTTCGTTTGTCTTCATACCGCAATGCGTTACTTATTTCGATGGCTTTCATTTTTACTACTTTATTAAAATCCTCCCACTTTACACCGACGCTTAAAGATTGCACTGCGAGTAGCTTCTTTAACTTCTCGTCTACGTCCTTAACAAAACCCTCATCCTCCATCAATTTCGCATCGTTTCCAAAGTTCCCACTTAAAGTACTTTTTTTTTCTTTTTTACCAAAAGTTGCAATAACTAGACAGTGGTCATTGACAGACACTGGCTCAACATCGTACGATGTGCATAGTGGCACAAGTTCAAGCGACACGTACAGCCTGTCCAATCGTGCACGGCTATCACCTTGAAGATGTGTGAATTGCGGACGCGTACCGTTTCCGGCAACACTTCCGATATCTTCTAAGTTGTGGTCGTGAACCACTACATTCAAGACCTCCGCACTCTTATCTCGCACTGGCAAACCTTTTACACGGTCTACCGCACGGCAAACACAATTGAACTCTCCCAACAAAACTAGTACTTTTACACAATCGAGAAACATCTGAAAACGCTCTAAAACTCTTTTCTCTCCCTGCACAGTTATACCGACACCATTGCGGATGAAAAGGCTGGCGGTACTATGGTGCGTTGATTAGAGTGTACAAACGTATGTAGAGTGTACTTTCACAAGAAAGGCTGGCGGTAGTATAGTGTGTTGATTGGAGTAGACAAACGTATGGAGAGTGTACTTTGACAAGAAAGTGCTGCTGAACCTTTAACAAAACAAAAATGAAAAAAAAGTGCGGGGGTTTGAACCCGGGAGTTCTCAGATGCGAAGCGAGCGCTCTACCACTGAGCTACAGCCTCCTTTCTATACTTTATTTCCAGCTTAGCTGCAAGCCTCAAAAGAGTTTGTGATCATAGATCACACTCGTTTTCCATGTGTTAAAGTATCAAGCATTGACACCACAGCTTCATCAAAGTCATTCGTCTTGTACACGTCACGTACCTTCACAACCATTTACACAAAATATTCATACACAGATTGGCCTTTAACATCACAATGTCTATATGCCAACAAACTACGCCAGACTGCGTGCAGCCCAAGTAAAAAGATAAAATCCATCTGTTCTAAATCGCGTTCAGGTGGTAAAAAACGAATGTCATGTGGATTGAGGGGTAGGTCTATCTTTAATGTTTTCTGTAGTATATCCCAAAACAATATGACAATATTACAATAAATGAAAACATGTTCCATCGTTTCAGCTTTGTTGTACAGAAAGCATCTGCTTCCCCATGGCACATAAATCCCTCTTTCCTCTAACCACGTTTCAAAAAGCAAGGTTCCCGTCTGAAGCTTGAAAAAAAAAAGTGTTAACGTTTGCCGGTATCCACATATTTTGAACTCTTTTAAGTACGTCTTGCCCAGGCCCTTCTTGAAACATTAACCGATACAATGGAACAGGGAGTTCACTCTCATTGAAATCTTTCATAAGACACTTTCTTTTTGCATTGGCGAGGTACATAAGGAAAAATCTTGCCCTAAGGAAACGATAGGACGTTACAACTTCACGCAAGAACCTTGAAATTGTGTAATGAGGGCCAGTAGCTGAAGAAACCAAAAAATCAGGCATAGAAGCTGTTAATATGGTTTAAGAAAAACGCAGAAACGGGTCTCTTTCTCCTTTATCAATATGAAACGTGATACAACTTGCTGAAGAAACAAGTGGCACACCGACAGATCACATTTCTTTACTTGACGAAACAAACAGGTTCTTGATGTTCGCTCCCACGTGGAACACCAGATAAACGTGGCAAAGATTCGGTGAAATTTTTGAATGTGCTTATGTGTACAATACAGTGCCTGTAGAAGATACATAATTTTCGCAGCGAGAAAAACGTTACAAATAGTAGCACGTGCAAAAAACGACAATTCACGGCCATCCAATGCTTCCGCCATCGCACGCATTTCATTCGTTTTTTCGAGCCAGAGAGACTCGTTCTCACGATACCCATCCAAAGGTACCCCCAGGTAAGTGCTAGGTGTCGTGAGCCACCGGATATGTTCAAAAGCACCGGGCGTGACATTCCTATGGCCATGCCAGAGACCAATACTCTTTTGCTTATTGATTTCACTGCCGCTTTTCTCGCAAAACCTTTCAGTAACTCTTAATAATGAGCTAACACTCTCCCTATCTGCAGCAAATAGGGCAACGTCATCGGCATCAGCTAGAACACGTACTTCACAGGATTCTATCTTACACCCCCTGATTTCTGTACTATTAACTATTTTTTCTACAGAGCGGCTCCAAAAATAAATCAAAAAGTAAAGGACTTAAAGGACAACTCTGTGGAACGGAAGAGAGTACTTGTATGTGTTGTGAAAGTTCACCATTAACAAATAAATTGGTGCATGAGCTTTCATATGCCATTTTTATGCCTTTACACATGACTGAACCAAGTCCTACATAATTAATTATTAAAGAGAGAACACTATGTGCTACCATGTCAAAAGCCTTAGCCAGATATATTTGCAGCATCGCTACCTTGAGGCTCGAGAGCGCTATCGCAATATTTTAAAATGCTTCTAGCTGTATGAATATTTGTTAATATTTTCCTGCGCCTGATGCCGCATGTCTGATGCGACCCAACTAACTTCCTCGTCAAGAAGTCTTCCTCGTAGCCCGTCACCTTTGGCTCACGACAAGCAAACAACTCTCTATAGTAACTTTCAAATGTAGTCATAACTTTCTGTTTTCTGAATATCTTACCCATTATATTCTATTTCCAATATTTCATTTCCTCGAGTGTACGCCTTTTCATCTGACAAAGCTCGCTTTGTTGGTACTTCCCTGCGAGATATTTTTCAGCTCATGCACGTATAATTGCACCTCTGTATTTATCCTCCTCTAAGCTTTCTAGTTTTCTTTTAATGATTTGCAGTTCTTACGTCACCAAACCCGGATTAGCTGTTTCGATTCGCACAGAGTCTTCCAGCTCCTGCCGCAGACCCTGCTCCTTTTTTTGAGCTTGATACTTCATTCGCCCACCTCTTTCTACTGCGTTCAATTTTACCCTTTGTTTAAATAACTCCCATTTCTCTGCGACACTGCGTAATGGGTCATTAAAAAACTGCTCCATTTCTTTTTCTGATTTATATATGAACACGTCATCCTTGATTAGCTTGGCCTTCAATTTCCACATTTCCCATTCAAGTTTCCTTTCTTGCTTTTGGCCGATCTCAAACGTCACTAAACAATGACCACTGAAAGAAACAGCATCAACATCGTAGTTCTGACAAAAAGGCGCACTCTCCGAGCACACATACACTCGATCTAATAGTGTATGACTGGTACCTTGAAAGTGTGTGAAGTGCTGGCGACTTCCACTTGTTGCGAACTCTGCCACATCATTCAAAGAAAATTTGCTCACGCATTATTTACGATGTGCACCACTTTCATCATATATACTAGCAGTGGTTGAACGGTCTTCCTGATTAAGGACAGAATTGTAGTCACCCAACACAATCAAACACCTCTCACAATCAAATACATACTCCAATTCGCGAAAGAACAAATATCTTTCACGCGGCTTTGTAGGTGCGTAGACACAAATAAATCTAAATTTCACTTCCCCGTAAGAAAGATCGCACAAAACATAGCGTCCTTGCAATTAACTTGTAACCGCTTCAACGACAATGCCAATTGATTTTTTAACAAACAACATACACCCGGATGACGTTCCCACCGCATGGCTCACGCATACATTGTGCCTTAAAGAAAATCTTGCTACCAGTTCCTTCGGTCGCCTCCTCTGCTAACCTAATGTTGAATTCCAATGGTAGATCGCGAGCGCTCGGCCGGATCACGAACGGAGCGCGTCACTCCGACTGAGATCGCTCTCATCTGCTCACACCATATCTGCGAAGGGAATGCGTGCGCTCCCGCGGGGGCACTTAGTACAGAAAAATCAGGTGAGAGGGCGCTAGAATAGAGAGAGGAACAAGCGCTTGGAAGCCCAACCCACCACCCCATTTTACTGTCCGTGTCAGAAGAATCATCACTCGACTTGGAAATCGTACTGTCTGTGTCGGAGCTGCCTAGGAGCGCGAACAAAATCGCACAGCGCGAAGCGGCATCCACGTTTTCCATGTCGTCCTTAGCTGCCCGCGACCGGAAACAGGCGACCATGACAGGAAGCAGAGGCGGGTGAAGGAAATATGTCACGAGGACTTCCGGTCAAATCTGCCGATTTCGGCGGAGCAAATATTTTTGCTCCACGGAGCAATCCGGGATCAGCGGCTGGTCCCAATCTGCCATTGGAACACGCAGCTCACGCTCCCATTCTGCCATTGGAATAGGATTGCTCCATACAGAGCAGAAAAACTTGATCTGGATCTGCCATTGGAATTCAACATAAGTCTCCACGACCACAAGCAGATCTAGGTCTCTTGCATTATGCGTTTGACCTGATATTGCTTGCGACTAGCCCATAGACCCCGTACATTGAGCGTACCGACGCGTAATCGTGCAGGTATACTAATTATGGTGATTGTAAGCGCGAAACACCAGTACAACGCTTACCGTGGCTCTACCCTGCAGTGGGTGACACCCTACCCTGGGTGTCACTTGTCGCGTCCCTGACCCCGAACCGGCGACGACGACGCCGACCGGACTTCGGGGACATATTTTTTACCCTTGGTGCCAGCAATGCGATGCCTCTGATGCTCCAGGCGTTTAACCTTGCGTTCGGTGCTGGCCTCCGTCAACTTCGGAATGCCTGTTCTGGGACGCTTCCCGCGTGCCGCGGTCGCCCCCGCAGCGTCTGCTTTATCTTGGGCTGCAGTGATGTCGGTGCTGTCGCTGATGTCTTCGTCTTCACCTGCTTCACTTAAGAGCAGTGGCTCCTGTGTGCAGCCTATTTCGCCACGTTCCTCAGTGGCACAAGTTCAAAAGACACGTAGAGCATGTCCAATCGTGCATGGCTATCACCTTGAAAATGTGAGAATTGCGGGCGCGTACCATTTCTGGCAACACTTCCGATATCTTCTAAGTTGTGGTCGTGAACCACTACATTCAAGACCTCCACACTCTTATCTCGCACTGGCAAACATTTTACACGGTCTACCGCACGACAAACACAATTGAACTCTCCCAACAAAACTAGCACTTTTACACAACCGAGAAACACCAGAAAACGCTCAAAAAACTGTTTTCTCTGCGCCTCTACATTTCGAACATACGCACAAATGATACGGAACTTCAGATAGTGCAAAAAATCAACAACCAGGAGGCGGCCACTTTGGCAGGAAAAGAGCGACTACACAGTTATGCCGACACCATTGCGGATGAAAAGGCTGGCGGTACTATGGTTTGTTGATTGGAGCTCACAAACGTATGTGGAGTGTATTTGCACAGGAAAGTGTTGCTGAGCCTTTAAGAAAAGAAAAGAAGGGAAAAAAATAAACTGAAAAAAACAAAAACAAAGTGGAGGTGCCGGGGTTTGAACCCGGGACTTCTCACATGCGAAGCGAGCGCTCTACCACTGAGCTACACCCCCGGTACGCTTGGTGCAACATACGTCGAGTTGTAAAGGTCAAGGCAGCGTGCACTGCATTGTTCAAAGTTTTGTGGTTTAGTTTAAGGTTACACACAACGCATGCACAAACTTATTTTCGACCTGAGATGTGAAGTAGGTTACCTGTCTTTCGTCGCTATCAGATAACAATGCTAGCTTGCGTTTCCTTTGTGTTTGCATCCAGAATGAGTGCCAGCGAACCGTCTTGCTTTCCTGCGCACTTGAACACCGTTATCGATGTTGTGACATATATTGCGCACTCTGACCGTTGCGGAGAGTGATATGTCACCGTCACCTGTCACGTCGGCGGTTTTTTGCTGCCTAGAAATTTTCGTTTGTCGCCGTAAGTCCTCGCGGCGGCTTCCGCAAGTTGCCGTGGTTGCCCAACAACTGGGCAGCGACCATGCCAACCGCTTCGATTTAAATTCACCCTGGCTAGTTGCTCTCCATCGCGAAAACAACAAATAAATGGCTAAGTCAGCCTACAGGTAATCTCATCTCACAGTGAGAACAAAATATCCGTTATCTGTTTGTCGCTATTGATACGAAAGCATATGTCCCATGAGGCAGAAAAGCCGCCGTTGCCCATAACGAGTGGTACCAAAAATCAATGTGACGTCATGATCATCTTGTACGACGTCAGTCGCAACAGAGTGGTGGATTAAAGTGGATTAAGGTTGGTGCTAATTAGAGCAAGCTGGGTTAAGGTCAAAGTGTAAGAATTACACCGTGATTAAGGTAGAGTTGTGAAGGACACATGACACTGTATGATGTAACCAGTTAACTAGAGAAGTCATACCTCTTTCACATTCAAATCACGTAAGGATGCTTCAGTGACTCAATTTTAAATGCGAAAGCAGTTAAAGCCGACGTTCTTGTACGCTACGTGTGGTAGCAAAAAACAGTGTGACGTCATCAGCGTCTTGTCTGCCGTGAATAGTAATACAGAAGGTACTAAATAGCATAAGAACGTCATTTAACAGTAATTATGAGTAATTCACGCGAATAGTGATTTAAGGTGAATTAGAGTGAAACAAAGTGAATTAAAGTTAGAACAAGTTGGAGTGAGGTGACTTAAGGCGCAGTAAAGTGAATTAAGGTAAATTAAGTGGATTAAGGTAGATTAAAGTGGATCAAGGTGAATTAAGCTTGGTGCATTATAGAGCAAGGTAGATTAAGTGTATTAAGGTTGGTACGAATTAGGGCAATGTGCGTTTAGGGGGATTAAGGCTGGTAGAAATTAAATCGAGGTAGATCACTGTAGAATTGTGAAGGAGACGTGACAACGTATGAAATCACGTGTCATGAACATAACCAATTAATTAGAGAATTAATAATGCTTTTGCATTCAAACTACGTTAGGATACTTAAGTGTCCGCCAACGTCATTGAGACTGGCTCTGTTTTGACGCTGTTAGGCCTACTACGCCATTAAGCTACGAAAATGTTTTAATTACTACCTACCAGATCGCTACATAAGCTTGGCGACTCATGGAGTCAGGAGTCAGTACGTTAATTGTGGAGGAAATGCTGAACGAAAAGTGACAACCACCGTGTTGCTACGACTCATTTTTCTAAAGCTAAGATATTCAAAATAGTATGCAACAATAAGCATTAACACGTAGCACGTACGTATGGACAACGTGTAACGTTCATTCCCTATGTTTTTCAGAAAGATCGGATAACTATTTGGAAAATGGGAAAAGTGTGCGTTTACAGGCGCCTGAACTGGATGGCGCCACCATCATGACGGAGAGGGAGGCTGGGGATCGCGTTCGGGAGCTCAGGGCCGCCTGCGCCTGCGCGCCTGCAGAAGACTAGCAACATGGCAGCGTCTATAGTGTACTAGAATTCTAGTACACTATACGCTCCTGACACTGCCCAGGCGGCGCGTCCGAGCAGCGATCGTCAGCGCCTCTTGCGGCACCTTCCGTCAAAACTGACACTGACGGACCACGCTACTCACGCTGCCCACGCGGACCTGCCAACGTGATCGCATGTTCATGCTTGTTTTGAAACGAACAAATGGCGCAAGTTTTGCTATGTGGTTTCAAACCAATCTCCAAACTACACGGTCGGATACGCCCTGCCATTTGTCGTAAAGGGGAAAAGCTCTGCGCTGCCCGGCACGTTCACAGCGTGAAAGAAGTCGCTGGTGAGACTGTGCTGGCGAAGTGTCACTTCCAGCAAGGCAAACACAACTGCAGCGTATCTCTGGCCTGAGTACACTCAACTATCATATTATGCTTTGATCAAGCAGCTGAATTGAGTGTGCAGGCATGGCTGAGCTTATTAAGCATTCGGCGTAAGTGTTCTTGTCCAACCATTCGAGTTACCGCAGAGAAAATGTGTCCCTCCATGCTGCTGTTTTGACACGCTTGCAAAGCCTCATTTGCCAGGGAGGATGGACACCATATCTTTTCGAATTATTAAAAGGCTCTTTTAAACAACTTGCACAAAAATCTTATTAGACTGCTATGTTCTGCCAAGCAACTGCATTACTTTGTTTACACTCTAAAACAAAATTACACCCTTTGGGTTGTATCTTGCCACACAACAATAAACATAATCTGTCTTGTCCGCATTTCCTTTCTTTAACGCTGCGAGCCCGGTACTTCCCAGTAACGAACGACATGCGCGTTATCAGCATGACATAGCATTCCCGATAGGAAAATAGCGGGCGCGGCGTTTTCAAGGAAGGAAACCCAAACAAGGCAGATGACGATTATCGTTGTGTGGCACATATACACCCCAAGGGGGGAGGGGGTACCTTTGTCTAGGAGTACACAACTGCCGAGGCACCGGCACGACCTTGAGCCGCTCCGGCCGCCAAGACTCGGGTGACCGTATTCGGCAACCTGGACCCAAGCAGAGCCACACAGCGTGAAGTGCTCAGTGACTCACGCAAGCCAGAACATCTGCAACCACCCCGCAGTACTCTTCGTACAGCAAAATAAATAGCTCTAAAAGATATGGACAATTTGCAAAAATATGTGAGTCGGCCGCCCGGCAAGACTCTTTCTCGACCAAAAACTTCAGTCTACTGACTACAATAATTTATAGTGCGATCCTCCAGGAAGGAAGCGCAAGCACAAAACCACGGCCGGCCAGGAAATCTGTACAGTCGGAGAGCAGGCAGCCGTGCACGGCCGTTACAGCCTTTGACGCAGCAGTACCGCCGTCCCCACGCTATTTTTTCCTCGGCTGTTTTCGATGTCTTGCACATTTGCCATCGTAAAACAGTGGTATGAGAACGTTTGCCCGCAGGACGGTGGCGTACGTGGTTATGAAGTTTCGAATCACACGCAGTAATAACAACAATACTTGCGCCAGCTGGATTCTACGCCGTCGACTGAAGTTGTATCAGTACCAGAGTTGCGCTTTCGATGCTACAGGTGGCGCGGCCGTCGCCGGGAAACTCCACTGTCAGGAGCCTATAGCAGCGTCCTTGCGGTCGCCGATGTCAATACATGGGCGCTGTAGTGAGCTTTTCCTCTAAAGTTGTACATATTAGCTCTATGAAGCGTCTGTTTGTGAGCACCTGATTCGAAGAGGATGTCATTAGACAGCGTAATCATCACTGGCGGTGTCTATTGTTTTTCGCCGTATCCACTGATGTACTAGGTGTCGCATAAATATGAGCGCCATATAATCCTGCTACACCGATGGCTTGTTTGAGGTCAAATGTTGCACACAGTTAGTATTTTGCAGTGAGTTTAGTTTAACGCAAAGATCGTGGGCGTTTATTGCAAGCCTTGTTAAGCATAAATCAAAGTGGATGTCGTCTGCGGCAACGCCACTCAAAACATTTACCTGTAACGATGGGCCATCTCTCACTCCTACAGTGAACGCTGCGTTTTCGATGACGTCGATGGCGCACGTGCTCCTTCCTTCTCAATTTCGCTTACGACTGGGGCCCTGACACACGCACACTCTTTCCGGCGGGCCAAGCCTTCACCCATCAAAAGAAACAGAAATTGTCGAGTGGCGCCACTGCAGATGACATACACTCGGATTTATTTTAGGCAAAGCTAGGTGGGTAAGCGATGCCCAGAAAGCGTGATAATCAAATAAACTCACTGCAATATGTTAACAACGCAAAATTTGAGACCGAACGAGCCAGCTGTTTAAATGGAATAGTCATGTATGTATACAGACACTGAGTACTTCTTCGCTCAAGCACGGTACGCAGTGACGGTATGTAAAACCTTTGTCTGACGCACTCTTGTTAGAAGGTCGATCTCGAAGCACGCTTGCCAGTCTTGCGGGCGTACGATTGTATTTAATAGGGTAACCAGAGCTATATATAATATGTGCCGAAGCTATATATATATATATATATATATATATATATATATATATATATATATATATATATATATATATATATATATATATATATATATATATATATATATATATATATAAAATGGATGAACGCGTGCTTTGTGCCTGAGCTGCACCTGTCGCGTACCATCCGTAACGGTCCTTCCTCATGCACGTGTCTGCCGATGAAGCGCTGCGCTACCTGGAACACAGAGAAACTGAGAAATGAGAGCTACCAATGAAGTACATAAAATTGCTCAAAACGCAGCGAGCTGAATTCCTGCATGCATCCTGCGGTCCCGTCCACAACTAGTGCGCGTACCACGCGCGGTAAACGTGGAGCCGAGATTGCTGTTTACGCGAGCCAGCTGCCGTCGACATAAGTATCTGCAGGATGACACGCAGTTCTACAGCAGCAGCGGCGGCCAATGACTACGTCTATCCTTCTTCGTGTCCGTATAGCTAAGAAACCGAGCATGAAACAAAAACAGGCGAAGAGGGACTTGTGTCCGTGTCCGTCGTTTAAACGCGCCTACCTTTCTCAAACCAACTATATAGCTTATACAAGTATGTTCTAGCTACTTCGCCGCGGCTAAGTAAGATGTTGGACGACACCAATGACGCGCGTGAGTCCTGTCTCATGTGTGTCCTTGACCAGTTTGAACGAAAAAAAAATGTGCCCTTTGCGAGTTTGAGGAGCCCAGGGGTTTCTAGCTCGCACTGCGAAATGATCACAAGAAAACGACAACCGTAGAGGCTTCGCAAGCCGTGGTGCTCATCAAAAAAGAATGAGTTAAGAAAAGTGTCGCCGCTGGAGCGATTCACCCCACGCGTGTCAACGACGTCTGTGTTCGGCTATTAAAGGGCAGCTCCTGCGATTTTTCGATGTCGACGGATGTCGATAAAAATTCGCTGGGTACGTTCCTCTGGACAATTCCATCATGTCCTCAAGAAAGCAGGCTTGAGAGCTGCACACATATTTTATACCCGTGTCACACGGGCACATTTGGAAGGCCTTCCAGTCGACGGCCTTCGAAACGCCAGAACTCTATCGACTCAAAGGAGTTGTCGCACTGCTACACGGCACTTTTGAAAGGCCGTTGAGTGGTTCCGGCGTTTCTCGCCAAATTGTGTGGCGTTGCGTATCTTTATTTTCGTTTTCATGTCACAAAAAGTTAAACAGCATTAAAACCACTTAAAATCACTATAATTTCTTTTATGTTTGTTTATACATTAAAACAATTGTTTATACATTGCCTTACATATATGTTTAGTTTTTAAGTTGTTGAGTAGCGAAACTGCGGCAACGTTTGCGTCGCTGCACGTCGCTGTTGTCGAGAGTGTGTGTAGTTCGCGCATATCAAGTGGCAAAAATACTTTATGGAATAATTGATAACACTCATATATAGTATTTTTAGAGTATTTTGGTTTGATTTGTTCTTTCTAACCGTGAGTTGGAGCACGCTGTGAACGAGAGGGCATGTTCGCGCTGTTTCCGTTTCCGTCGCTCAAAGGCCATCGAGATTTCGATAGAGCTGTAAGGTGCTCTGTTGACTTGATATATACTATTGACTCGGCGGCCGTCGAAACCGCCCATGTAGCAGGTCGAACTTGACCTTTGAGTCAACTGACTATCGGTTGGAAGGCCTTCCAAACGCCCGTGTGACACGGGTATAATTAGAGATTCATTTAATTAACTGCCTCGAACGCCCTACCCTACCTCCTTCTCAGTTAGAGGCCACCTTCTGTGTGACGTCAGGAGCGTTCCATGCAGAGCATGGCGGGATCATGCAGACGGCAGCGTCGCGGAGTCGACGATCGTGATGGTGCATGACGGGAGAAGCTGCTGTCGCCCGACGTTGCGTTCCCTGTAGATGGGCAAGGGATGGGACGCAAGGGGTGTTGCGTCGTTGCCCGCACGAACTTCTGCCCTCGCCATCCGCACGCACAGCTTGAGCCGATAGCGATCGCGTTCAGCCGCGGTTAAGTCACAGTCGCGTAGTTCAAGGCTCTGCTGCTGGCGGACCTGGGCGACTGACCTCAAGCTAATTAAGTCATCAGGATGAAGAAAACGTCTTCTGTAGTTCAGTGTTAACTATACGGATTTGAGGTAAATCATTCCTAATTTCGTACAGCACACACACACACACACACACACGCACACGCACACACACACACACACACACACACACACACACACACACACACACACACACACACACACACACACACACACACACACACACACACACGCACACACACACACACACACACACACACAAAAGCGAGAAGCGACAACACGGAGCAGTATGGACATCGGCACGTTGCCGTTTTCGACGGAAAGCTGCCAGCTCCATTCACCGGCACTTCCATAAATTAAATGTCACTAGGAACATGGGTGTATTTTTACGTATTGTCATGCAGACTCATTATTTAGCTTTCGATGTGCACTGCTTGCTTCGTATCCCCAGAGGGAAATGATGCATAGAAAGGCAGGGAGGTTAACCAGAGGTAGTTCTGGTTGGCTACCCTGGACGGGGGGAAGAGTTAATGGGGATAAAAAGAGAAAGAGAGTGGAAGAAGAAGAGGGCAGCAAAGCACAGACCCCTTCCATACAGCAGCGCAAACAACAGACTAGTTCAGCTTTTAACGATATCAATACTGGCATCGGCGCTTCCGCGAGAAAACTACGGGTGCTCCAAATGAACGATCATGCGCACAAAGTCCTCATCCGTGTCTACTTTACGGAGCATATTGTGTACGCGAAGAGAATACGAAGAATGATAAGGAAGCAGCATAACAATGCTCACGTACTACGGTCTCCCGCTCGCTGTTTTTCAAGTTATGTGGTCGCTCATATTAGCACGAAAAAAAAAACAAGAAAAACACAAAATCTGCCTGTTTTGATATGTTCTGACATTAATTATGTGAATGATGACCGGCCAGCATTATATCTCTAGCGAACGACGAGTGGGGACGCTCTGCCTGCCGACGTAAACAAATGCACCGGTCAGTGCTTTGGACTGCAGGCGACATTCTTGCAGGATACAAATGCGGGAAGTTGTGGTCCACATCTTGCAGTGAACATGCGAAGCGCTTCCCCGAGATGGGGTAAAACACCTAAAATAGCAAGTAGCACGTATAAGATCAGTTATCAGGGCTAGCCTTGGTCTTCATGTTGCAGCACTATATGTAGGGCATGGGCCCTGGCTCTCGCGGTGGCGGGTCGAATGCGGAAGGCGATTCATGGCCATAGAATACGTCAGAATCATAACTGCCCACATTTGACGGGTACGAAAAGCTGGTGAAGCTGACATTGTCAACCAAAGATTTGGCGCGGTCACAAATCCGCTGAGCGTCGCTATTCGCTGGTTTCGTTCGACTAGAGGGCAAGACCGGCATTCCTTGCGCGCTTTCCTCGCTGGGGACACCCTTCACGTCACACGTAGAGGTTCGCTCGGCTGCTTAGTTAAGCTTCGGTTTCGTTTTTGCGCTTTTTTTCTTATTTAAAATTATCTTCGAATTTGCGGAACAATCCTACTATCAGCCACGTGACAAGGTGTCTCGGAAACCTAAATAAAATACTATGTTAAATTTTATTTCAAAATATGTCGAAATGCTTAAAATATTATTTCGAAATAATCTTACCAAAGTACGAGGTGGAACTTCAAAGTTAATTTTAATTGCGGTTAAAATAGTAGTTCGATCATAAATCGAACAGCTGAAACGAGTGGAATAGTTTTGGACAAATTCTAGTGAAGTACTAAGGTTAGCATGGTTGGGATCCCATTCGGCAGATGCATACTCTAATTTTTGTCGTATTATTGTTTTGAAGAGTAGTAACCTGAGAGAGGATAGTAAAGTTTGCTCTTTCTCCATGAAGGTGATCAAGTCACTTCAAGGTGATAATCGGCGCTGATGAAGCAGGAGGCAGGTTGGAGGTAACAAAACTTGGAGATATATCGCAGCGAAAGTATTTACACAGTCAAATGCAGAGTTTGCAGAACACTGGTGAAAAAACACGCAAGTAAACAGCGTCTTACCCTTCTACTTGTTCCTAAGTTAGGGCGTAGGACAACTGTCTCTACAAACGACCAACCGTGTCTCACTGTTCGACTACCAAGTGGTTACTGCCCAGACTAGCGTTGCATCGTACGGACTCTTACTGATCTATCAGTTTAGTGATTACAGCCTAGACTTAAAGGAATGGGTTCCAGACAGTCTTTAAATCCACTCCAGTAAACAATAAAAAAGGGTGGTGACAATTGCTGGTCCGCCTAAACATTCCCCTAACCAACGCGGTTACGACTGAATTTAGACCACCTACTGGATTGTGCCAAATGTCATTCGCAGAGTCGTTCAACTTTAGGAAAGCATTTGGCACTCTTTCCCATCCATGGCGCGCTCTCTCTTATTGCCCCGCTCTTAGCGATTCCTTGCTGCATGGGTGCTTCTAATTTCTGTCGACACGTTTCTGCGAAATTAGTCCGCAGGCCCGCTCTCATAGAATACCAGAAGTCAAATCAAATCAAATCAAGTTTATTTTTCCATAAAGAAATGGAGCGAGGCCTAAACAAAAAGCGAGAACTAGTTCACTTGACAAAGGTTCAGGCCCCCGTTTACATGACAGACAGCCGTGGTGGCCAGGGAAAAAAAAATTCACTTATTAATACAATTCAGTCGCAATTATTATACAAGTGTGATGCAAGCACATGTATCAATAACATAAAGGGATGCAAAAGAGAATATAAAGCATATAACAATACGAATGAGTGTAACTTGAGAGAACTGTACAAAATATACACAATATAAATACAAGGTGTCCTACAGTTGCATAACAAAAAATGCGCATAAAGCTTTTTTTTATTTACATTTTCTATTGCAATCTCGCTCTCATGCAGATAATTCAGAAGAGCAGGGAGAGTGTGTCGCAGCATCTGCGCACCATGATATGTACGGGAATATGGCAAGCTCCAAATATCTGTATGACGGATAAGGTAAATGCGCGTCTTCAATGTGAAATGAACAACATAATGTAGCATCTTCAAGCGACACGCGCACCGGTAATTAACAAGCACTTTGTCAAAGCAGCGTTTTTCTCTAATTAAACGCTGTCACTACACTGGCCTCTTTGAGCTTTCGAGGGCTGGGCTGTTCTTCAATTGGGGAATTCTTCGCATTCGTCTGCGCGCAGGTCATAGACCGCGTGAAAGGTGCTTGTCATAGTGGGTCCTTTGTCGTAGGTGTTTATACCTGAAAAAAGCGCGTGCGACAACATCGCCCGCCACCATTGGTGACGGTGTCAACGCTTCTCCATTCATTGGTTGCATCTGAGCGCTTCACACACAATCGATCACCGTAGAGAGAGAGAGAGAGAGAGAGAGAGAGAGAAGAAATTGCTCGTATACTTGGTGCGTCACGCCGCCTCTTCTGCATGCTTGAGAGATGAGGGGCTTAACCAGGATGGTGCATTATAAAAGGTGCGGACACAACGAGTGAATTTTAGAGTCGGATGTCACATCGTTATAGTGAGTTTTCACTGCATGATTATGAGTTCTGCTGCCTAAATATCTATTTGGATATAGCGGCAATCATGCACTAAAGTTTCACGTTTGCTTTAGTCACCGGTGATCTGGAAATTAAATGGTTTAGCAGCGAACGCACGGCATTCACCTCTCTCTAAAGGCGTTACGAAGCGGCTACACAGCACCGACGATAGTCAGAATAATAAAGAAGGGGTAATGCGCCTTTTCGATCAAGTCGCCTCAAATCCGTCTACCACGCATAATTCTAGCACTAACTGAGCGACTGCAGCATTAGATTCCCTGTCCAATATATTAGCCAGAAACTCCCTGGATGCGAAAAATAGAGGTCGGATTTGGAAACGAAAGAGTTAACAGCGGGTCATGCTCTCTTTCTCGCTCTGTACGGAGTCGCGTTCCCCGTGCGATATATGACTGCTTCTCGAGTGCGTCGTACACCGATAACTTCCGCTTCGTATATATAGTTCCGCTAGAGCGACTTTCCGGAACCCGCCATTTTTTTCGTTTTTCTGTTGTCGATTACACGCGCGTCCCACTTTCCGTGACCTCACTTCCTCCCGCTGTGTTTGCCCTGCCCTTATAGCCCCGCCTCTTCTGCTTTTCACCCCCCTCCCTCGCCCACAGCCGCACTACTCCGTCGATCCATCCTCGTAAGGCAAAGTCCTTCCGTGTCGCTCGGCCACCGTCTTAATCCTCTTGAACAACCTCCTAAAGGGAAGCCTTTTTGTCTGCTGGTTCCTTTTTGTTTTGGTTCTCGCCCCACATGGCGGTATACGGGGTAAAATAATATTGTTACGTAGAAGGAAGCGCGCGAACGGCTATACACTGGTATACTTACAATCGTATATGCGGTCGGGCACTGTGCAGAAGGAACAGCCTGCGCAAGCATCTATAACGTCGTCGTGATCGTCGCATTTTTGAACGCGGTAGACCTGCTCTTGGTCAATATAGATGACTGCTCCGTGTGGCGTTACCCCCTGTGGCAGAAACACCGTCCCGGAGCTCTAAAGGGAGTCGGCGGAAGCACCGAGGTAGCTCTTGAGCTTGGTACGCGAACGAGGCCGCCGGACGCAGCCGTAGGTGAAGACGTGGGACTGACAGCGGCAGTCTCGTAGGCAACAGGTGTCACCTGGCGTAGTACATGGTACGGTCGCGCATTGACATTCGCTCGCCTGTGCAGCCGTTCGACTGCAGCGCCGCCCCCGCGGCACCAACGGGAACTATATATTTAGGTAACTTATCGCCCTAGGGGGGCCTGGGTCCCTAGGTGTCGTGTAAAAAACGCGCCTAGCTCCTGAAACGCCCTAGTCCCCGGGCGCGCGCGCGGGGGGCCCATAGAAATATACCATAGCGCTGGGTAGATTGTTTGTGCCAACTCGCCGGAGCCACAGGGTGGGCGGTTCATTGCGCGTGCACGCAAGCAGCACGGCCACGAACGAAGCGATACAAGGTGGAACAGCGCGTTTTACGGCGATTGAAGTTGTGCGTGTGTGTGACGCGCTTGGTGCGTGCAAAGAGCAATTTAGTTGCGTGTGTGACGAATGTGTATGCGCAAATAGCACGACCACGAACGAAGGTGGAACATCGCGTTTTGGCTTTTGGTGTGCGCAAAGAGCAATCGAGTTGCGTGTGTGACACGTTCGTTCGCGCAAACAGCACGACCACGAACGAAGCGATGCAAGGTGGACCAGCGCGTGTTGCACAATCGAGTTGTGTGTGTGCGTGTGTGTGACGCGTTCGTGGTGCGCAAAGAGCACGACGACAATCGTCTTCTAACTGCGCCAGAGCAAACCGATGGTTGGGTTCTACATACGTATTGAACGGGCGTTAAAACTAGAGAAACACGGTATTGCGACGCGACCAGCCGCGGTGTATAGGACTGTACGTACGTACGTTTTTGTAATGTGGTCAATCTTAAAAGGACGATGGCATTTCTGCACCGGCGGAGAAGTGGGAAATCGTGATTAAATTTAGCCGATCATTGTCAAAAGCAAAGGCTTACCCTTAATTAGGGGTTATCCCCTACCTTCTACTGAAACTGCAGCCTCTAGTAGTCTTCATGCACTTTTGTAGCCATGACATGATACGACGATACCCTCTGACGTGGGGCCCAGACTACTGGAGAGCTGGTTGATCAAGCTTGCTCAATAAACTTGACCTTTTGTTCTTTGATTATGCTACAGTGCTGGAGCGTAGTTTCTTGCTATTACTAAACAGGCAAGACAACAAAACATTGCTACTCTACTCCTGTTGTGGCTCTTCAGTCAATGACACTAGAGGGGAGAGGAATCGATATCCAAGCCAAATGGCAAATTGCGTTTAGTCAGTCTTAAACACCTTTAACTCAATGTTTTAAATGCCTGTGTGGTTGATACCTTGTCTAGGGGAACTTCTTGCCAGCCCCAAAATGTGCATAGCACCAGAGGTATAGTTTGACAGCTGTAAGCAGTGCAATTAAGGGAGTGCAGTACCTGTATTGCAGCTTTACACCAGCTAAGATATTCAAGCAAGTATGTTCATATTTCTCATCTGTAGTGTGGCAAAAACTTGTAATCCGCTCTCAAGTTCTTCTGGAACACAAGCTACTATTGCTCTTTTGTGCAGCTAGGGTCAGCAGACTAGCTTGCAGTATTGATAGGTAGAAAAGCACTTAGGCTTCACGACCAATCTAAGTCATAAATGAATAAGTGCATGGCTAGAAGTTGTTGTAATTACAAGAAACAGTTCAAATGCCATTGAGCATAATTGCGCTATTGCAATGTATCCTTTGGAGCATTGTACGAGCCATGGTAGTTCCCACATTGTGTTGAGTGCCACACCAGTGACATGATAATGATGCCAGCGAGATCCAGCGTGGCTGTACTTTGTTCTCTAAAAACTTTTCATGTTTTTTAGATTATATTTAGTGCAGTGTCTGAAAGGCTATGCACAGAAGATGATAGTTGACCTTACAGCCATTTTTTCTATACAGTCCTTCACTTGCCATCAACTTCAGCAAATCATTGAAGCCTCAAAATAACACATTTAATTTTGGTACTCAGATTGAACAGTTGCAGTTCTATGTGTATGTTTCAGAGAACTGGACCAAACATCAAGAAAGAAATGAAAACTTAGCTACCTATTGATGCTGTTGCTTTAGGCTCTGCAGGAACCATTTATCTGCAGCACCCAATTTATCCCGTATTTGACAGAATCATGATAGATGTGTGAAGAAGCATGAGTGTTATGCTGAACAGTTTTCGAAATGAACCTCTACCATATAATGCATAAATAACTGGAAGCCTTCTAAGAAAATGTTCATGCTCTGCACTGTAACATCGACAAGTCCATCCCTAAGGTGATAAAGAGAGCTGGTTTTATGAATCTGTTTTATTTCCACACTTTTCGTTTGGTATAACTGAGGCCCAAGGCATAAATAGGACTGCGTGCTGTTCCGTATGTGTGCTGCGCTTATCGTACAGATAAATAGTAGCCAATCAATAGCCATCTTATTGAAGATGCAAACTGGATCATATCCTAGGGCCAACTCACTGTCAATGAAAACTGTTATACTGGCTTCCTGCACTGTTTATTGATCATGGACTTCTTTTTGAGGTGCGATTGAAGTCCCTCAAAATCTTACTTAAACTATGAATTGCAACTGGGAGAATGAGTCCATTCATTAGGACCACACTTCTTGTATTTAGCTCTCATCATTGTAAATGGCTTCATAATGAGAGGAAGCTCAGACGAAATGCTTATTTTTTCCTTGCACCCTTCTGCCTTCTTTGTAAGCACAAACTATGGACATGTAAACAAGGTAATCTTGCGATCATCCTGCCTACAAGTGCCTCTTTTGACATTCGTGCCTGTATTGCCTTTTCAGTGCCTAAAATTCCCTTTTTCATTCTTACGACTCCATTTTCTTAAAGAAGAACCACTGAACAGTAATCACGAAAGCATTGTGCGGAAACATGCAAGGTGATCAGGAAATGTAAAGTGAGCCATACACCCAATTGTAGCAAACTGTTACATAGAAAACCCATGCGGGTTTCTCGGAAAGTCTTCACAAACCTACCACATGCTTCAGACTGCTCTTGTGATTAAGATGTCTGCGATAATACGCAAAAGTAGGTTCTCATGGGCACATCTATTCTATAGTTCATGAAGTCTTCATTCCAGAGCCTCACCATGCCATAACACTAACCCCCCGATTCAGAAATGCATCTTAACTTGAAGCTCATGCTTGACTCGATTTAAGTGACACCTGTCGTCAACACACCAAAAGAAATGCAATGAGCATCTTGGGCGCGTTCACACCACGCGTCATTTATATCAAGTCAAGCATGAGCTTCAAGGTGTATTGCTGAATACAGCGGTAAAACTTGATAAAGGTTGCTATTAATTATTTTTCCAATGTTTAAGTTTTCTCATCAAGAATATCTGGCTTTTTATGAATGTCACCAATTTTTGCTTCATTCTCCTTTTCACCACATGTGCATCATGGCAATCTCTTTCATCTTTCCATCCCTTCTCCTTTCCCACACTGTTGGCCAATGTGCAGGTGTCGTCCATGCGCTAGACAGTTATGATGTGGTCAGCAGGCTTTGCATTTTTCTGTCAACCAATTTCTCTCTCTTTGCTTTTGTGATCAAGTCCGCCTGACCCTTAGCTTACTGTATACAATTAAAACAAAGCCTTTTTTTTCATGAAATGGGCAAGCACTTGCATCTCTTGCAAAGGAACTTCCAGTAATGTTTCTCATTCCTGCAATCACACTGAACATGCACGTCCATCATAGTTTTTATGTATCTAAAACACACCGTCAGAAAGAGTAACAGACAGTAGCTATATTTTCATATAACACTTGTGGCTAAGGGAGCAAACCAAGAGCAATTATGGGTGGTATCCATTTTTTTTCAACATGCAAGGAGCATTGTGCACACACCTCTCAAGCATAAAGGGAGCACGTATGAGCCATGATGCCTCAATGGCTCCCATGTCTGATCACCCAAAAAAGGCAGGCCAAACATAAAATTTGTTTTTTTGGAAATTCTGTTTATTATAGCTAAAATTTTATCTTGAAAACACAGAAAGTAGTCTTCATTGCAAGACCATGCAACCTCTGGCTGTATTTTGCAGAGCATGAAAACATGAAAAAAATACTAAATTGAAATGGCAACAGTAAAGAAACATTGGCTTCCATCTTCTGCTACGCAGAAGAGAGTGACACTGTACACGGTAATCCAAAGTATGGATTCAACTTCGTCGTAGCATACATGCTCTATGCTGATGTAACTTTAATTAGAACTGAAGTGTGGCATCCACTACTCGCCTGTGTCGTCAAAGGCCATTTCATGTTGCCACACATTCTTTATCCGCTACCTGAAAAGATTACATTACACCGTGAAGATGACAAAGCTCACATGCACTGGAGAAAAATTGGTCGGCCATCTTGTCGCCCATACAACTCCGCCAAATACCTGCAATTAGTGTAAGTATGCTAGTTACTGGCACTGTTTCCCATAACATCTTTGCTGAAGGCACTGGGTAACAATATCTCAAACACTTCACAAACTCTGGAGATTATTGTTAATTTTTAAAGCGAACAGCTTTCTTTGCCTCTCGACAGCACATGGCATGATTTGTTTAATGTAAAAGGTTGACGCAATTCATCGACATGTGCTTTACAATCTGCCTTGCAAATATTCCTCATTAACAAATATACTGTTTCGAGAGTTTTCATTTCAGTTTGCTGACACAATCACAACAGACAGGAGGGAAGCTATGAAGCTGCTTGTCTCTCCACACCAAAAGCCAGCACCTATAGACTCTGCTAAAGATGCACTTCTCAAAATCTGGCTATTCCTTGACCAAACTGTGCAAAAATGTTAAATATGTGAGTCAGAAGTTATGTCAATCAGGCTGCTGCCACTCAAAAGACAAAGCTCCTTGAAGCAGCAAAGCCCAAAAAAGAAGGAAATAAGAGCATGTGCAAACATTTCATGCTTTATAATGTGGAATAACGATTTCACCAACACCAGAAATGCCATGCATCAGTGCCAGCGGGAACATCGTCTTGAGAATGGCTCCTTGATTTGGATTACATATTTCAACTAACAATTCTCCTGTATTGATTTACAGGTTGTATTTATGAAAACAGCAGCAATTCTGCTCGTACAGCTTGAGAAATATGCCAAAATTGATGCATGGTTCTTTCACATAAGAATTTGAAGGATAAATTCTAGGAAGCGTTACAAAGGCAGAAACAGTGTTCGAAGGTGTCAGAATGAGGGCCATGGAATGAGGTCCTTGACTAACCGAACAGTGCCACTGCTGCAGACATTTTAAGCATGAAACGTTTTTAGCTCCTGTTGTCAGCCACCTTCAATGAACCAAAAGCCAGAGCCATTATCCTGGCACTCAAACCAGATCATGCGGGCAAGCATTTAAGACTGCAATGCATACGCTAGTTACTTCCCAAACATGTTACAAAAAATATTGCTTCCGAGTTCTCCTAAATATTTGCTCACAATATCACTCAAGCTGTAACTTCTAGTACGCTGTAGTTTTATTTGTCACTTCTAATAGCGACGTTCAGAGGCAGATACAAGGCACTGTACACTCGATTGTCATTTTTTTGGCACTGAGACACAGTTGCTTGTGCTCTTTTCAATGCCAGCAGGCTGTGAGGTCCACGGTGCGTCCGGTGGACTGCGACAAGACTTGCAATGGGGTCCCGTCCTTGGCAGGAAACTTGCTTCCATATGGACCAGTGTACAATATGCGTGGTGCAGTGTGGTGGGGTGTGCCGTTGCGAATGTGCGCTACACCCGTTTTAAGATTGTGGCTAGTATCATCTACAACCAATCTGCTTTGTCGGCAGCCATTTCATGCTTACATCTACTCTCGATTACAGGAGAGCCAGTATTCTTTGGTGTCACCAGAACAGCCTGAAAATGCTCATACAAAATTCTCCAAAGAGTGCAAGCGCTTCTGGGCTTTTTTAGTCTGTACATTCCAGCTATCTGAAATGAATTCAAGAAAGTAGTGGACGTTAAGGATATGATCATAGAGCTATGGCATATTACTTCCAGGTAGATGAAGTGGTACACGAAGGTGTCCTGTGCATTCTACTTTAGTGATAACATCATAGTGAGCTGTTGGATAGTGTTCAGAAGAGATGCCACGCTAGTGTAGGCAGCATCAAGTGCAATCAAAATGTGACTTTGCTGTTGTTCAAAGCAGATATTGCATTCGCCCTACAGCAGAAAGGAAACAAAGCAACACCTTCAAGAAGGCAGTCCCCAAACAGCGAAAAAAGAGATTGGGGGACACTTAAGCTGTGCCTTTAAGAGTAAAACACGATAGCATTAAAAGATCCATGGCTACTGCTCACGCTTCCGGGCAGCTGCAGCTGATGCTTCGGTAATGTTTCCCTGGAAATGCTGGTGGCGAGCGCTATGCATGAAAGCGAGCTTTCTGGGGCGTGCCACTCCTAAGACAGACCTGAAATGGCAGCTGGAAAAGGCGTTTGTGTTTGAGTTTCCGGCGCAACAGAATTGTATTTTCTCGCATATTCAAATCACAATCCAACGCTATCATGTCTCGAGGTTGTGCGCAAGTCGTACTTTACGAATTGTTTGACACATTCTACTTTGAGAACTTCAATTATTTCAGTAACGCCTATGTGCCACTTGGAGGGCCTGCATGGATCAGGATTCATGGTTTCGGATTAATTTTCTCATATGAAAAAGGTCGCCAACACCACTGCTGGATTTTCAGCAACACGGGGCCTTGAACGCTGTAACTGTCAATATTGTGAATCAGTTCCACGCCAACAGCACATGTACCATGCACAAAAAGAAAACGAAGTAGATGCACTTGGGCACTTCCCAAAAATTTTTTTGCAAGAAAGGCAGAGGAAAAACCTTCGCTGCTAAGGCATCAGATGAGTAATTTGTAAAACGTGTAATATAAAGCTTAATTGTACACCCGACAAGGACTATATTGTAACGTAGGTTGGAGACGGAGTCTTGCAAAATATACGCTTCTCTTTAATGGCGGGCCAGAATAAGAGCGTGCAGCTTACGCACTTCCTCGTCTTTAGTGGCGCCGACCTTTGCGCGCGCCGTCCTCCGGTGCGGGAGCACCAAATCTTTGTGTCAATTGCCTCCCACGCGAAAAGCGACCGTCTCGGTCGCGTCAAGAAGTTCTTTCAGCGACATAAGAAATGGAGCTCCTCAGGTGCATCTCGGCGTACATGTATGTGCATAGTATGGTTTCATGCACACTACATGAACAACTTCAGGGGGAGGACGATGACGGAGTGAACTGGGGTCAGAACTGCAGAGGATAACTTCGTAGGTCACGTCACTGAGGCGGCGTGTAACCTTGTAGGGACCAAAATACCGGGGGATCAACTTTTCTGAGAGTCCACGGCAACGGACGGGCGTCCAGACCCACATGCAGCCGCGGTATTGTAATGAAGGTCGCGTCGACCCTGGTTGTATCGAAGGGTATCGGTATGCTGTTGGCTCCGGATACGATCCCGAGCAAGCTGGCGTGCCTCTTTGGCTCTTTGTACGAACTCTTCTACGTGTTCGCTGGTCGGGCTATTATCAGCCAGAGGTAACATGGCGTCAAGTGGCGCCCGCATACAAGTTCTAATGGCGTAAACTGTGTAGTCTCCTGTACAGCAGTGTTATACGCGAAAGTCACATTGGGTAAGATCGTGCCCCACGTCTTGTGCTCTTCGTCGACATACACGGAGAGTATATCAGCCAGCATTCTGTTCAGACGTTCCGTTAATCCATTGGTTTGAGGGTGATACGCAGTGCTCTTGCGGTGAGAGCTGTGCGCCAGCTGGAGAACGTCCTGCATAAGTTCCGCTGTAAATGCTGTACCGTGGTCGGTAATGAGAACAGACGGTGCACCATATCGTGGACGATGTGGCATACAAAGAACTTGGCCACTTGAATTTGCTTGCGGAATAGCTCCGGTTTCGGCGTATTAAGTTAAGTAGTCGGTAGCGACAACTATCCATCCGTTACGCGAAGAGGTCACTGGGAATGGCCCAAGTAGATCCCTTCCTATTTGTTGGAATGGTGCTTGAGGAGGGTCCACAGGATGGAGAAAGCCAGCCGGTTTAACCGGTGGTTTCTTGCGGCGCTGACAATCCCGGCAGGTCTTCACATACCGTTGCACAGAAGAATAAAGCCGGGGCCAGTAATACTTCTGTCGTATCCTTGCCTACTGTCTTAGCGAATCCCAGGTGCCCAGCGCATGGCTCATCATGGCAGCCTCGCAAAATGTCTTGGCGTAGCGCCGACGGCACTTATTGGGGCCGCTTCTGCAGTTATTCCCGTAAAGGACGTTGTTGTGCAAGTAGTATGATGATAAGCTACGCACGAGCGAGCGGGGTAAAACACCTTTAACTCCTTGAAGATTTCAGTTTCAGTTTATTGATGTGTTTGAAATGTTTTACAGAAGTAACTCTAGGAGGTCCCATAGTCAAAGACTGGGGAGGGACCTCCCCAGTGCTCGAACCGCGGCAGCAGCTCAGCGTCAGCGTGCTGGTGTTCAGCCATCTTTATGGCGTCGATAACGTCGACAAATGGCAAGTCATGGTCAGGGTCCGATGAGGTCGTAGGGGGTGGTGTGCGTGACAAACAGTCAGCGTCACTGTGCTTCCTGCCAGATCGGTAGACAACTGTAATATCGTACTCTTGTAAGCGCAGGCTCCAACGGGCTAGTCTGCCTGAAGGATCCTTGAGGTTGGCAAGCCAGCACAGGGCGTGGTGATCGCTGACAGCGTTAAAGGGTCTACCGTACAAGTAGAGTCGGAATTTACCAATTGCCCACACAACCGCTAAGCATTCTTTTTCAGTGATTGAGTAGTTTTTCTCAGCCTTGGTGAGACTGCGGCTGGCATAAGCAATGGTGCGTTCCGCACCAGCTTGCCACTGCACAAGCGCCGAGACCCGCATTGCTGGCGTCATTATGGATTTCAGTGTCAGAGTCTTCGTCGAAATGAGCATATATCGGGGCCTCTTGCAAACGCTTGCGCAATTCATTGAACGACTGCCGCTGCTCGTTCGCCCAAATGAAAGGCGCCTCATCGCATGGAAGCCGTGTCAGAGGCTCAGCAATTCTCGAGAATCCCTTGATGAAGCGCCCATAACATGCGCACAAACCAAGGAAGCATTGGACAGCCTTCTTGTCTGTGGGTGGTGAAAACTCAGCGACGGCAGCTAACTTGTCAGGGTCTGGTTGGCCGCCTTGAGGGCCAACGACATGGCCAAGAAATTTGAGCTCTTGGAACCCGAAGTTCAGGCTTGATAGTGAGGCCGGCAGTATGGATCGCAGTGAGGACACTCTCGAGTTGTGCGAGATGTTCGTCAAACGTGCTTGAGAACACGACAACATCTTCCAAGTATACGAGGCAGGTTTGCTATTTGAGTTCAGCAAGCACGGTATCCATCGTCCGCTGAAAGGTGGCAGGTGCGGAACAGAGACCGAAGGGGGAACATTGAACTCATAAAGCCCGTCAGGTGTCACAAACGCTGTTTTTTCACGATCCTGTTCATCAACTTCAATTTGCCAATATCCTGATTTAAGACCCAACGAAGAAACAAACTTGGCATGTTGTAGACAATCCAATGCGTCGTCGATGCATGGCAATAGATAAACATCACACTTGGTGACATGGTTCAACTTTCTGTAATCTACACAGAAGCGTAGTGTGTTGTCTTTCTTTCTGACTAGCACTACAGGGGAAGCCCATGGGCTGGTGGATGGCTGGATCACGTCGTCTTGGAGCATCTCTTTCACCTGATGCTTGATCGCTTTCCTTTCCACTGGAGACACTCTGTAAGGACGCTGACGAGCAGGACGTGCGGACTCGTCCGTTATAATGCGGTGCTTTGTGATGGACGTGTGCCGCACTTTGGATGACGTTGAAAAACACTCCGCAAATTCATTCACGAGACTCAGTAGACGGTCTTTCTGATGGTCTGGCAGACCGGCGTTAACGTGAATCCGTTCTTTTAGGCTGGGTAACTCAGATTGCTGAGACGATGCGGTTTCTAATGTGGCAATGTCAGTAACATCAGTGATTTTGTGAAGAAATGCGATTGTCGTTCATCGCGGTACATGCCGATACTCGTTGCTAAAGTTTGTTAGCAAAACGACCGAACATTTGTTTCGCACCTGAAGAAGCCCTCTGGCTAAACAAATGTAGCGTTCAAGAAGCAGGGGCATGTTTGCCTCAGCAATTCCTTCGGCGGCGACCTCCATGTCGCATCGGACAAGGGTAAACACGCTGCTCTTGGGTGGCAACGTGATGTGATCACAGCTACGCGAAGTGCGATGTCATGGTCGTCATTACTGTTCGCTATGGTTTGCGTTAGCGAAGCTGACTCTAGACTCTTGCAGGTCGATGATGGCACCGTTCGCCTGAAGGAAATCTATGCTGAGTATAAGGTCCTTTGAACATTCAGGAAGAATGACGAAGTCGCCGATATACGTGAAGCCCCGAATGTTGACTCGTGCCATGCACCGGCCCATTGCATTGATGAGATGCCCTCCTGCAGTACGAATCTGAGTTCCGGTCCATTGCGCCGAAACTTTGTTCTGTATACGCGCGAGATTCTGGCTCATTACAGGCATGTACACACCCATGTCGATTAACGCCGTGACTTCGTGGTCAGCTATGGTAACTGGTACGTCGCAGGATACTGACACGGAACTACACTGCTTTCTCTGCGCCTCAATTACGTCATATCGCGGTCATTGTAGTGGAGGATCTTCAGCGTTCGCAACGTCAGCGACCTCACCTCCGCAGGTTGCTGGACTCAGTTTTCCCGGGAGGCTGGGCTGAGTGAGTGACGCCTCGTTGCTCTCAGCATGAATAGGGGGCTGGAAGACCTATTTCAGGCGGGTGACGGTGACTGGGGTTCGCGGAATCGTGGGGCAAATGAGGTCCAGGCATCCGCGAGGTATGCTTCAATCTCCAGGGCGCATTCACCATTGCGCGGGCACGGCGCATTCAGTGAAAATTCACCGAGCCCAGCTCGATGGTAGGGACACGCCCTGTAGAGGTGATCGGCTTCACCGCAATGAAAACACAAGGGCCTCCGATCTCTGATGTGCCATACGTCGCTCTGGCGGGTTAGGTGTGTTTCAGCCATGAATGGCGTGCAGCGAGGTGAGTGGCTTGTTCAACGGCGTGCACACCATGAAAGTCCAGGACGTCGCTCACATCGTGAAAAATCGGGGACAACGAACTTCGTGCAGCTTCCGTATGCGACATGCGAGGTTGTGGCTTCCGTACCTTGTGCTGTGGTGTCTCGCTTCGCTCTGGGACTTGGACTGCCTGCCTGATTTCCTCCCGGACGACCTCAGCCAGAGCGGGTCGCTGTACCGATGCTGGAGCCACCTGAAGCTTTCGAAGCTCTTCTCGAACGATAAGCCTAATGAGCTCCCACAAGGCGTTGGTATCGTCCAGGGGTATAGCGAGAAAGTCCTGCGATAGGGTCGACACATTGCGGTTCTGCCTTGTTCGCTGCTGCAGTGCCTTTTCCATTGATACGGCTTCCGCGAGCAACTCTGCAACAATATTTGGTGGGTTGCGTATAAGGGCACCGAATAACTCTTGCTCGACACCGCGCATCAAGTTCCTTAGCTTCTTTTCTTCCGGCATGGACGGATCCGCACGTCGGAAAAGTCGGCACATATCTTTGAGAAACATTGCGAAGCTTTCGTTCGGCCTCTGTACTCTCGCCTGAATTGCAGATTCAGGATTCAGCTCGCTCCTTGCGATCGAGGCTGGCGTATGTGCCGATTAGCTGCCGTCGGAATTCGTCCCATGTCGATAGGGCCCTGCCTCACGGTGCTCAAACCAGGTCCGTGCATAGTCCTCGAGGGCAAAGTAGGCGTTGCGTAGCTTGCGCTCTGGAGTCCAGCCGTTGAATTCAGCGACACGCTCAAAGTGATTGAGCCAGTCCTCTACATCCTCAAAGGTGTCCCCATGGAAGGACGTGGGGATTCGCGGCTGGTTGAGGACGACCTCGGTCGGCGCGGTCGAGGAAGAAGGTGGAACCGATGTATTCATCCTTCTGACTTGATTGCGTAGAGGCTCGTGTTCAGGCGGCAGTCCTTGAAGTCGGCAGCTTGTCCTTACCTGCACAGGGGTCAGCTCGACCGGACTTCGTACTGGGCTTGTAGACGGTGTTCGATCGTGGAGTGGTAGCATGTACCCCACACCTGCACCAGAAAAATGTAACATAGATTGGAGACGGAGTCTTGCAAAATATACGCTTCTCTTTAATGGCAGGCCAGAACAAGAGCGTGCAGCTTACGCACTTCATCGTCTTTCATGGCGCCGACCTTTGCACGCTCCGTTCTGCAGTGCGGGAGCCCCACATATTTGTGTCAATATGCACAAATTGCACGCAGAATTGACGTCGACTTGGGGTGAAAGTCGCTTTCCGAGTTCTGCCTGGTGTTGTCTACAGGCAACAAACGCATTGCTGAAGAAGCTTACACAAACATTTTTCATTTTCCTTCACTGTCTTTAGTCTCTGTGTATTTTATACGTATCCACCAAACATAAATGCTTTCCTTAGGGTTTTTCATGCTTCATCCCTAACAGTTAGTGCCCATTACAGTGTTGAAGATGTTTGCATGCTTTTTTCTTCTGTGCACAGCACTTAAAGAAGAGCCATCCTGTCAGGCACCTAGGTCTACTCCTTTTGCTCAACTACATTTTTTAGCCCAATGAAGAGAAAGACTTCTCTAGCATACCTGAAGGTCATCAAGAAGTAGAACAGGATTACCGGCTGCATGAGATATTTGAAGACATACTAAGGATTTTTTTTCAGACAAGATTCGAAACACGAGTTCCAAATTTATTAGCTTTCTTTTACCATTTTTATAAGGCTATTGAGTAAAACCATCTTCATCCTCAATTACTGACTGAATCCATCTTTGATAGCAGCAACATTCTTGTATCATATAGCGTGTGTTGACATTGGGCAGTGCTTCCACAATAACAGCCTTTAGGGAGTTTTTATCTATGTGTAGCTGTTCGTTAGTCTCCTTCCCAGTTACCCCTGCCATACATAGTGGCATGCAGATTGAAGTATTTGGAACTAGGGATGCTACATCGAGGTTGATGTGGCTTCAGAAATTTACCACCGGACACTCGTGAGCCATGCAGGTGTTGTGGAAGCAAATAAATTATATAGGGTGGTGCCTAATGACATCATGCCCAAAAAGCTTTACTATGTCACCTGGGGCTGCTTGGCTAAGGCCATAATTGGCTTTTGAGGGTTCTCACTCGTATCACCCCCTACCTCCTGGAGGAACTCAACCACTTGAATGGCACCTTGCCACGGGCATCAGTTATTTCTTTTTGTCACATATGATAATTAGACACGATTTCTTGTCTCACCGTGAAAACAATGTGGTTCGTGACATTTCAAGAAGGTGGTGATCTCCAAGTTACTGTGGTTAGTGCGCAAGGCGACTAGCACAACATAAATTTCCATTTTGTGCATCAGGCAGAATGCTGCTATTTCCAAATAAATTTGCTAAATAGGTAACAGAGGTGATTGTGAAGCTGAAGTCGAGCGCTTAGACAGATTGAGAATGTTAATGGTTGTGGAGATGATAAGCCGCATCCTCAAATGCTTTGCGCAGCTTGCATGACAATGTTGAAACTGGAGCCTGTGTCCTGTGCACTAATATTTCGCTGTTTTGTATGGCTACTTTTATAGAAGACGAAAGCCAAACTTCTCCAGGTTTAAGATCGGTTTTACGACAGCTATGACAGAGCCAACTCCTTGGTGCACGCTTATGGTAGTGGTGACGAAGCCATCAGGAGCACTCCACACTTTTATGGATTACACAAAAACTGAACAGGCAAGTCCTATGAGCCTCATATCCAATTCCGGCAGTGGAGCATACCCTTCATATACTACGAGCCACAGCTTGGTGTATGAAAAAATTAATGCCCAAATTCAGGGTTTTGGCAAATCCCTGAGAAATTACGGAAAGTTCTTGACCACCTTTACAGCACCGTTCCGTTGGTTTCGCTTTAACTGCTCATGCGGTTTGGTATCTGGCGTGCCCCAGATCAAACACAATGGTATATGAATGATATTCATCCAGAACTTATGTGTTGCTTGTCATATGGTCGAGGTTATCAGTTGGTGCTCAACTAAACAGCAACACAATGAATTCTGCAGTACGTTTGAGGGCACCCACTGTGCAAGAGCTGCCATCCACAAAGAGAAATGTAAGTAGGGCATAACAATAATATCCTACTTGGGGCACATCATGAATGAAAACAAGCTCAAAGCTGTCACAGACATGCCAAGACCATCCTCCAGAACTACTGCTGCTAATGGGCATGACCAACTATCTAGGTTTATTCGCTCCTAACATGACAAACACTACACCCATTGTCCAGCATGCTGTTTTCAAAGCACGGTTTGTCTGGAACCCACACAGGTTCCAGAATTCTCAAAATGGAAAGAAATACTTTCTTCAGATCCAGTGCTTGGCTGGTGCTCCTCAACATGAGAGACCAGCTGCTAATCACAGCTGATGCTTTGTGCTGTGGTCTAGTTGCAGTGCTCAGCCAAAAGCAAGACAATGGGCGACATGTTACTAGATACGCCTCTAGATATTTTGCAGAGACAGAATGCCTGGCTATGCCCAGATATAAAAAGAAGTGCTTTCTTTCTTGCAAGCTCGAGATAAATTCTATAAATGCGGCAACAATCTGTTTCCCAATTCATAAAATGTGCACATGACTGATGCATTATGAGGCATAATGTACATCTTAGGCAAAGACTTTCCCGCAGCTGATACACTGTGAAGTTCTCATGTGAAGGAGAATAACAGGCACCACAAGGGCCTACCAAGATTGAAGGCTATGCATGCTGCCTCACCCCACCTTCTTTACAAGAACTGAAGAAAGAACAAGTGCTAGATTAATGCTGCTGCCAACTTTGCATTTTCACTCGAAAGAGCTGGACAAGGTGTTACAAAGTCTGAAAGGATTCTGGCTTTACAAGGACGATGTAGTGCAAGACATGTTGATATTTTGGCAACAAAACCATCGCGGCCAAGAAGCCACAGGAGCTTACCCACCCAGCACTTCTCACTTGAAGGCCACTTTGGAATCAATAAATGCCTAGCAAGACGACAAATTACTGCATCATAAATACATACAAACAGCAAATGTCTTCAAGTCATTTCGTACATGCTAGCACCACAGGGCTAAGAGAAGGGTGACACTCCTGCAACTGGGATTCTGAAAAAAGCTGTTACAGAAGTTCACTATAGACATATTTCCTATTGGAGGGGTGTGGTGGCTCATCGTCACAAAATACTAGTAAGGGTATCCTGAGCTAGTACTGGCTAGTTTGACAGGACATGTGGTTGCGACTCAATGCCTCTTTGTTTTCACAAGGCGTGCAATAGTGTAGTGGTCGTGAACCGCAACAAACTGTAGCTTGCAAAAGGGCGCAGCTCGCTGTTCGCAGAATTCATAAGAATTACAACAAATGGCGTGCAGTCCACGCTACCAACAGCGCAATGATCTCACAGAAGCCACCGTAAACTTATCCAAGAACTCCCTTGAGACGTCAGGTGATGCCTACAAGACATACGACTATAGACTGAGCCTTCTGAAAAATAGCTCCTCGCTAGTGCAAATGCTTACGACTACACTTGCAGCTTCTGCAGACAGCTTCTTTCCGCAACTCCCGGCCCGGAGAAAAATGAAAGTTCATAAGCAAAAGTGCTGGCAGAAACAGAAAACTTACTCTGACCTTGGGCATGGCATACAAGATCTACCCAATTTGTATCCAGACATTAATGTCCGAGTAGTTGACCTGGAAAATGCAGGCACACTTCAGCAGCCAGGAGATAAGCCCAGGTGATAGTGGATAGACATGGACAAAAGGACCATTAATCTCAAACAGGACACAACCAGTGCCGCTGCCTCTGGCTGCATAATCAAGGGTTCGATGAAAGTTCGGCTGGTCAGGCATGGAAACGAAAAAAAAACGTGATCTAAGAAATAACAGTCACACGACTATTATTTGCCGAGCATGTGCAGGGAAATAGTCACAAGATTGACTGGGAAAATGCCACTGTTGTTGCCAAAGAAAAGAACATGTCATCCCGGCGGCTGCTAGAATCGCTAATCGTTCAATTGACGCCAGCTACAATGAACCGAACACCAGGGACTATGCCTGCCATTTACGCATGTTCATTACGTCACATGCTGGCTACATAAGTGATGATGATTTCCTGTCCAACTCAGTGAACAAGGAACCCGTGTGCAGTTCCGAAACGTCGGGTTATACATCAGACCTGGTCAGTGACCGTGAACCCCCCTTCATTCCTCTGGCTAGGGGAGAAGAACACAAGCAGCCACAAGACTGTACCACGGAGTTTCCGTTTTGTACAGAACCTGGGCATCAACACTATACAAGTGGACAATGCATAACACCAGCTAAGCAGTAAGCAACATGACCCTTTTTATACAGGAAGGATATGCTACAAAGATATTCGTACTACTGTAACGCTAATGTGCATGCTTGTAGAAAATGATCACAATAAAAAACTCACCTCTTGCCTTGTGCTCAATGTTGAGGCTACCATTCTGAATCACAATTACTTTATCCCACCTAGCTAACAGTTTGCCAAATCTCAAAGGGCTTGTAATAAGAATTTTTTCTCGACTACCCGAAACGCCAGTCTGTGTAGTAGTGTTACACACTGTTGGGTACGAATCTGCCATAATCACGCATACGAATGAACTTGCCCACATTTCAGTTATTCTGCAAAAGTATTGGCATCACTTCGTTGCTTCTATATGCACTGAGGCAATCACAGCTGTGAAACACATTTAGGTCGTACTGAAGATGTCAAAGGCCATGTAACATATGTGCTGAAAGGAGCAATGGCAACTTACGACATTGACAGATGCCATTCAGATGAGCGTTGCTCTGCCAGTCGAAATTGCTGCTTTGACAATGCCTAAACTTGAGACAGAATAGCATGAGGCATAGTGAAAAGAGAACAAAGGTGCATTTTTCAGCTACATCGCCTCATTGCTCCAGTGCCCATGCATTTGATAATTCATTCATACAATGCGATGGCCTAGGCAAAGCTACGTTTGGATGAACCAATGTCTTCTTTTAAACATCACAAAATTCCACTTTTTCACGCACTAACGAAGAACTGGCAGGTTTGAGGATTTACGAGTGTCAAGAAATATTGAATCTGTCATTCATGTGTTTACACTTTGTCTCATTATCTTCGTATGATCAAGTGTGTGCTTGAAAGCGCAGACACTACTGCTGGCTTGCTAGCTAAATGCACTTTCAAGTGGCAGCTGGTGATAGAAATCTTCGAGCATTTGTCTATAAAAACACTCGCGTAGATTTCGCGGTATGCTCATGCGCTTTCAGTGCAACGCACTGCGTGACACCTGCCTGTCAGGCCGAGCAGGAGAGCGGAAAGGGACGAAACACCAAATTGTTCATTTGGCACTGTAAATACGTATGTCTCTATTATAGTGTGCCTGTATATACACTTCGACGACGGCAATGATGCCACCGCTTGCAACAGTCGGCCAATTTAAAGAATGTGTCACAGCGTTCGCTTTCCATGTGTGCAATCTAACATGGCGAGTCCCTTTTTTCATGCGGAAGCAGCCTTCTGGATCTAAAAACATTGATATCGTGAGCGCAACAAAACAAAGGGGCGGTAGTGCGCATGAGGTTAAAATCGTAGTCCGCAAAATATGGCCTATAAATAACGGCTCAAACACGTTACAGATGGGTGTCAATTTAAGGCGTGCAGTGCATTTAAAGCGTACTTTCAGCGAGGATATCACGCGGCGTGAAAAATGATGCCTAAGCATGCATAAATAACATAAAAATTATGTACGTCCCAGATGATTTGAAAGTGGTCGCGAACAGCTACTTTACCTGTCTATGTGAATGACAGGTGCAGCCTCTGAGCTTCTACACGATCCCTGTTGGGTATTCTATTGGGTTCAAGGAAGAGTTATTACGCGGAAATATAAGGAACAGCTGGGGATAACCAAGAAAGCTTAGATGTACCATTGAAGCTCCCATGCTACGCTCATATCCAATTGACAGGAAGCCGCCATGGTACATTTGGACTACCGGAAACAGGTGGCCCTTAGAGCCCTAGAATGTTAGCGTTGCATTAAACAATGTTGAAACAGTTTTTCGTTTAAAATATCTTATGTATTGCTTATTTTAATTGCTAGTTTTCGTTTTCATCCCTTGTCCAGACAATCGCCAACAAAAAGCAGTATGTACAAGCGGTTTATTATCACGAACGGCAGCGAAAACAGAAACCGAAACCAGGGCGACGCGCTCGGCGCTACCATCGAGACACTGATCGAGGTATTATAACCTCGATCAATGCCTCGGTGATAGTGCGCCGAAGCCAGAACATGCGTACAAGGGCGATTGATGCTACATTCATAAGAACAATATCTCGACATCGGACAATGCTGCATAACATAAGCTTGCAGCTGTAGTTTTCACACATTTTAACGCGATAGCGTTAAGGAGCTCGTGTCGCAGAAAAGCCGGTGTCGTCGGCGTCGGCGTCGGTGTCGGCGTCGGCGTCCGCGGCGTTGGCCGTGAGCGATAAATCACGGCAGGCACTTCATAAATAAAAAGCAACTTCCAAGATGGGCTGGATGGGAATCGAACCAGGGTCTCCGGAGTGTGAGACGGAGACGTTACCACTGAGCCACGAGTTCGATGCTTCAAAGCGGTACAAAAGCGCCTGTAGTGAACGCGGTGTTACCTTAGAAACTAGCTGTTTCTAAGGCTCAGGCGTGCGTCGCTTGCTGAGGCGCACATTTCGTTGTCGCGCCGAACGCTGCGTTGCTCGACGCTCACCGCGTCCGATGCGGGGCGCGCAGTCGCTGCGCCGTAGCCCGATACCCCTTGGCGGGTCGGCGGGAACGCTGTCGCGTTCCACTCTTGAAGGCGAAGCTTAAGCGTCCTCCAATTTTTTTACACATGGTACGCTTCGGTTCTTTTCGGATTTACTCTCCGACACATTTTAATCTGTGCCACTACGCACATGCCAACATTTCGTCACAATTTCTTTAAAGCGGCATTTAGTTCATCGAGTACACCGACAGAACATGCGTGGAAACGCTTTCGAGCACCTGTCTCAGCAATCCCCGCCACCCTCCGCTCCCCCCTTCCCCCCTTTTTTTTCTATACTGCCGCTAATTGATGTACGTATGAGTTAACCTCCACATACAAATCACTCGTGGTGTGTCCCTTATTCACTCAGAATTAAAAGTCGGTGCTGTAAACTTACGTACGTACAGTGCTATACATCGCGGCTGGTCGCGTCGCAATCCCGTGTTTCTCTAGTTTTAACGCCTGTTCAATAGCTATGTAGAATCCAACACACACACACACAAACACACACACACACACACACACACACACACACACACACACACACACACACACACACACACACACACACACACACACACACACACACACACACACGCGCGCGCGCGCGCGCGCGCACGCACGCACGCACGCACACGCACACACGCACGCACGCACACGCACACACACAACTAGATTGCGCAAAACGCTCTGTTCCACCTTGGATGGATGGATGGATAAAACTTTATTGAATCTATTTGAATGTGGTTGGGCTCCTAGACGTCCGGGAGCCCCCTGGCCGACATCTCTAGGCAAGCGCGGTCCACCAGCCAGAGCTGGTCATCCGAGCAAGTGGCCCGAAGAGCGGCCTCCCACGAGGAAAAGGAAGGGTTGGGAATAGGCTCTACCGCCATGGGCGTGGGGCAGCTCCACAGACAGTGGAAAAGATCTGCCCGGGGCGCTCGGCAGGTGGTACATTGTGGATTATGGAGACCAGGGTGAAATAAATGTGCCAGATAGGGAGAAATAAATGCTTTGGTCTGGATCTGGCGCCAGATTGAACTCTGATGAGCGGTAAGGGAATGGTGAGGGGGAGGTAAATCTCGTCTGCCATCCCTGTAATACGTGGTAATCTGGTGGTAGGTGCAGATCCCCTCTCCTGGCTTTTCCGTGGGGTTGGGTGAGTGGTCGTCCAGGGTCCGGAGGGAAAGACCTCGGACATGCGCATTAACGCGCTCGTTCCCGGGGACACGCTCATGCCCAGGTACCCACGTGATAGTCACCTGGTGGGGAAGCGAAGGAATGTTTTGCAAAATGTGTGTGACTGTCTTAGGTGCTACGCCTTGAAGGAAGTAACGGTATGCACTGTTCCACCTTGCATCGCTTCGTTCGTGGTCGTGCTGTTTGCGCGAACGAACGCGTCACACACGCAACTCGATTGCTGTTTGCGCACACCAAACGCCAAAACGCGATGTTGCACCTTCGTTCGCGGTAGTGCTATTTGAGCATACAAATTCGTCACACACGCAACTAAATTGCTCTTTGCACATACCAAGCGCGTCACACACACACAACTTCGATTGCCGTAAAACGCGCTGTTCCACCTTGCATCGCTTCGTTCGTGGTCGTGCTGTTTGCGCGAACGAACGCGTCACACACGCAACTCGATTGCTGTTTGCGCACACCAAACGCCAAAACGCGATGTTGCACCTTCGTTCGCGGTAGTGCTATTTGAGCATACAAATTCGTCACACACGCAACTAAATTGCTCTTTGCACATACCAAGCGCGTCACACACACACAACTTCGATTGCCGTAAAACGCGCTGTTCCACCTTGCATCGCTTCGTTCGTGGTCGTGCTGTTTGCGCGAACGAACGCGTCACACACGCAACTCGATTGCTGTTTCCGCACACCAAACGCCAAAACGCGATGTTGCACCTTCGTTCGCGGTAGTGCTATTTGAGCATACAAATTCGTCACACACACAACTAAATTGCTCTTTGCACACACCAAGCGCGTCACACACACACAACTCCAATTGGCGCAAAACGCGCTGTTCCACCTTGTATCGCTTCGTTCGTGGTCGTGCTGCTTGCGTGCACGGGCAATGAACCGCCTAACCTGCTGCTCCGGCGAGTTGGCACAAACAATACTACCACATACTACCTGCGCTATGGTATATTTCTATGGGCCCCCCGCGCGCGCGCTCGAGGACTAGGGCGTTTCAGGAGCTAGGCGCGTTTTTTACACCACACCTAAGGACCTAGGCTCCCCTAGGGCGAAAAGTTACCTAGATATATAGTTCCCGTTGGTGCCGCGGGGCCGGCGCTGCAGTCGACCGGCTGCACAGGCGAGCGATAGTAAATGCGCGGTACGGTCCTGTGTAGTGGGACATAAGCTTTTCAGGGCTCCAGTGCCGAAAACAAGGATTGCAAACCTCCGCCAAATGTGTTTCAATGCGAAAGCCTCATATGCCCCATTACGCGAAGATGGTGCCACAAATAGCCGTCTGCGCAAAGCGTAAAAAACACCTAAAAATTATCGGATAGGCGTAGAATTCTTAAGATACGATTCTGTAAACAAAGTAAATGAATGGCTTTGAAAATAAAATGTCGGTCTGGGTGGGAAGCGAACACGGGCCACAGAGGCGTGAGACGAGCACGCTTACCCGACGCCACGTTGTCTCCACGGTTCTGGCTGGACTTAAAGGTGTGCCCATAGTGCATGCGTCATTGCGCGTGTTACGCCGCAGCCATCTGACTGGTTAAGCGTTTGGCCTAGTGCGTGAGTCATTGGGCACGTGACGGCCCAGTCAATGGGGAGGAGGTGGCTCCACGTTGCGAGTGTATAACATGAGCGCGTTCGTGATCTTCCGAGGTCTACAAACGATATAGTGTTTTCGGATTCTCACACGTAAGCAGTTTTAAATGTCGCTCCCGAACTTTATTTATTTTCTATTTTATTTTATCTAATATTAGCCGCAGCGACATTCTTGGCATTACTGCGGTGGGCAGTAATCAACAGTGTTGCGGCCAACCATATTTGCTTGCGACTTGTTCCACTGGTCTATGGTTCTTCGAAGAAACGAACGCCCAGACAGATCAGACCTGGAGGTGTGCGGCCGGACCTTAAATTTAAGGCCCATCCTCGAAGACAGGTAGTGCGCAGGCTAGCAATAACTGGAAGCATTAATTCCTGTTTCTCTGCTGTAAACTGAATAATACAGAATAGTGAATTTTGCCTTGTTTACCTCAGCGAGCGCCATTTAAGATCTCGGTCCGTCTCTCGGGTACTTGGAAATCGGTCATACGTTTCCAACAAATGTTGCTGCAAGAAATTGAACACGCTAAAGGGCGTCAGCATGTAACCCGTGAAACGGGTCCCACACAGGGCAAGCATAATCGAGTATGGGCCTAATATAAGCTAAATGCACGGCCTCCCTTAGCCGATAGCTTTTTCTGCCCTATTAAGGACACTGTTTACCTGTACGGCCCACCTCCCGTCCTCAGCAAATGTACTTTTAAGTACTTTCTTATCTAATCGACACCGGGCGGCCATCGCAAGGCGCCAGCGTCGCGTCAGTGACGTGCTAAAACCCCTCAATTTTTCAAAAGTAGCGCCATTCTTAGATCTTTCCGCCACCCCGCTCACCCTGGCGCGTCCTCCTCCACGCCTCCTGCCGCCCCAGCCTCCTCCGCTCCCCCATTGGCCAATCTGTGTCACGTGGAAGCAAGCGCCGCGCTTTTGTATATTTTTTCTTTCCAGCGCGCGCCGACCTCCATTGTTGGGCCTGCGCGACGAAAGTACGGCAGGCGGACTGACGGAGTGCGTTAGCGTAATAGAATGTGTAGGGCCGAGAACTTAATTGCGATGCCATGCTGCTGCGCCTTCGGTTGCCGCAACAGACACAGAGAGGGCAAAAAGCTTTTTGCTTTGCCGTCCGGCGGGCGCAACGCAAGAAGAAGTGTGGATTCGCAGGATCGGGCGGGCTGACTTCGAGGAAGTGGCAAAGAACGCACGGCTTAGTGAAGTAAGGGTCACGGCTACTCACAACCTCTTATTTTGAGCCTAGTTCACGCCTTCCGTTTCGAAAAAGTGTGTGTTCATGCTCTGCGTGGTTTTTAGCGCGTTGTTTGACTTTTTTTTTCGAATGTGCTCTCTTTGTTTCATGTAGTCCCGCCTTGCGGTAAAATGTACGCATCTGCAGCTGGCCTGTGACGTAAAAGCGACTTTATTCAGGGTGTGTTTTGAGCTCCACCAGAAGTTAGCACATTCTCGACGCTCTTGCAAGGCTCACTATGACTTACGATGCAGTCTTTTAGCTTCGAATGTACACCCGCATGTATTGATTTGGTTTGTGGTGATTAACGTTTTTAACGTTCCAAAGCGACTAAGGCTAGAATGGAGGTCGTAGTGGATGGCTGTCGTCACGCTGTCGTCATGTGGTGGAGCCGAAAACGGCACGAAGGCGTCGACGAGAACGGCCAGACCACAGGAGCGGGGTCAGGTGAGCGACCAGAGCTGAACCGAGTCCTTTCCACCTCTTCGCGGCCGGAGCACGAGCGAGAGGGACCGGTCGGCGTCCCGGCCACGTGGAGACCGCTGGAGCTCCAAGAGAACACAAGTCGCCTGGGGAACAACCAAGCCTCAGCCGAAGCCCCGGAAGAAGCTGCCCCAAAATCCGCAGGCAAGGGAGCTGGCGGAGCAAATGAAATTACTCCAACAACAATTAGCTGCGGCTAATAACAAAATTCGACAATTAGAAAACGGACATACTCCTACTAATGCCCCCAGCACAAAAGCGCGAGCGAGATCGTGGCTTGTGTTAAGCGTGGAGCGGAAGCAGAATACGACATGGAGGAAGATGGTGCGCGCCGCACTAAACGAAAGGCGGAAGGTCCCGCCGCAGTACCCGTGGACAGCGCCGCCGCGCCGGACTCCCGAATTTCAAAACTGGAACGCGTGATCGACAGCATGGTTGCTGAGCAAGCAGCCCAAAACAAACAGCTGGTAGAGAGCGTTGCCGCTCTTAGCTCCGCCATGACTGCTATTATGGCCCACATTCGATTAACCGCGACACAACCCCAATCCCAACCTCAACCTCACCTTCAGCCTCATGTGGTAACTCCGCCTGCACCAACGCCAGAACCAAACATGCTGCGTAATTCTGTGGTTCAACGCGCTTCCGGAGTGCTCACAAAAACACGTAGCACGATTTTACCCGTGCATGGAACCGCACAAACAAACGTGATGGCCAAAGCGCCAATCATAATCTGGCAGTCGAATTGCAGGGGCTTCTGCCATAAACGCCGGCCTCTGGAATACACGCTCTATTATCACCAAATCAAACGTGACATAGTTGCCCTCAAGGAAACTGGGATAGCGGAAAAACTATCAAGTTTTGCGGCTTACAACGAAATTACCGCTCCAGATATCTCTCCGGCCACGGCGATCATGGTGAACACAAACCTGACCGCCAACCAATTAAATCTAGAATTCACGGCGGTGTCATACACCTTCGTTGAAATCCTGCCAAAACGACGACCGGACCAAACGCTCTACATTTTGAACGTTTATAGCCTCTCTAGGGATAAACGACTAGCAGTAGCTACCCTAATAGGCAAAGCATATAAGGCTGCAAAGCATGCACAACTCGTGCTGCTGGGAAATCTTAACGCGCAACATTCGGTCTGGGGCTATCAAAAATGTCGAAAGAAGGGCACTAAACTCTGGGAGACCGCTCAAGACCTTGGTTTTACTCGTCTTGTTGACCCTGAAAGACCAACCCGCATAGGCAATAGCGTGAGTCAAAATACCTCGCCTGATTTGACCTTCACCAGGAACATAGACAATGCCATCTGGGAAAATACCGTACTAAACGTTGGTAGCGACCATTATATTCTTTATATTACGGTACCCTCCAGAGGCTACAAGCGAAATAAGCTGAAAATTAAGCACACTAAATGGGACGCTTTCCGGTATGTTCGCAATGGACGCGAACCCTCAACCATTACAAACCTTAAGGAGGTTTGTAATGTATGTTGTTTGTAATTCACCCTTCTCAAAGATGCAGCTAACTCGACCACGGAGGTGGACCAGGGGGAGGGCGGCCCGGCTCCTGATGCTAAATTGGTCCACCTGCATGTGGTCTCCGCAGCAGAGCTTGCAGAAGCGCTGGCTCGCGCAGAAACACAACCGTGGCCTACGCAAACGCATCGCGCAACTCGAACGGGATATCGAGAAATACTCATGACAGGTCAGTCAGGAACACTGGCACCGGCTACGCGACCGCTTTAACGGCCAGCTAGGGTGCAAAAACACCTGGTTCCTGCTTAAACGCTTCCTTGACCCCAGTCAGACTAAAACAGCATCACAAAAGAACCTTCATAGGATCATACACTCTTTCCCGGGAGATAATGATGCCCTTTTTGAAGCTCTTAAAAACCGCTACTTTAATACAAGCACCGATATTCCTCTGCCCGTAGCTTATACCGGATAGAAAAACAGGAAACTGGACAGTGAAATTTTGGAATCTGAAGTACGTGCTGTCTTAAACAACATCTAAACTACAGCGGCGGCTGGCGAGGACCGCATCACCAATAATATGGTACGGAACCTAGACGATCAGTCGGTTACCGAAATCACCAATCTTTTCAACATCCACTGGAAAGAGGGAACTATACCCACCAGCTGGAAACATGCAAACGTGATTTTCATACCCAAACCAGACAAGAAGCTGGAGCTGGAGAATCTCCATCCTATCTCCTTAACCTCTTGCCTGGGGAAGGTTATGGAACACGTCACTCTTAACAGGCTAAACGAGTACACTGAAAGCAATGGGCTGCTGCCCCATACGGTGATAGGCTTCAGATCAAATCTGTCCACTCGAGACATTATGTGGCAAATTCAGCAAGATAACCTACACCCGGGCCCTATAAGAGCCACCCGTACAATTCTAGGGCTGGACGTGAGTGAAGCGTTTGACAATGTGTCACATGCTTCAATACTCACAAATCTAGCTCAAATGAATGTCGGGAAGCGCACTTATAGCTACATTGCAAGCTTTCTCAAGGATCGCACTGCAGAAATACATCTTGGGTACATTAAAAGCGCACAATTTCAATTAGGTACAAGGGGCACCCCTCAGGGTGCGGTCCTCTCCCCCTTCCTTTTCAATGTGACCATGCGAAACCTGCCTCCATTATTGGAAAGGATCCCGAATATCAAGCACTCCATCTATGCCGATGATATCACCATCTGGAGCAATAGCGGTTCCGATGGAGGAATCACGGAAGCATTACAAGCGGCCGCGGATACCGTACAAAATTTTGTGCGACAGAATGGACTAGCGTGCTCGCCAACAAAATCAGAGCTTATTGTCATCCGAGATAAACCGACCAAACACGCCACCGAAAGGGACGCCACCTCATTTATACGAGTCATTATGGAAGACCGCCCATTCCCGCCCGTACTGACTATAAGAGTCCTGGGCATGCTAATTCAACATAACACCCATAATTCTGAGGCGACTGTCCGATTACAGACGACAGCCCGCCAAATATGGGGCCTAATCAGACGAGTAGCCACACGACACCGCGGTATGAAGGAGGCCGATATCTGCTATCTGACGCAGGCTTTCCTGATCAGTCGCATCGTGTATTCCTTCCCTTACAACCACCTACGCCTTTCTGACAAGGAAAAGGTTAACAGCGTCATTCGCACAGCTCATAAAGCTGCCCTTGGTCTTCCGAGGTATGCGAACACTGAAAGATTACTTGAGCTAGATATTTACAATACCCTAGACGAACTCGTGGAGGCCCATAAAACAGCCCAACGTGAACGGCTCTCCTGCACCGAAACTGGCAGGGTCATTCAATCCCGTTATGAATTCAGCAGGACGAAAAACATTACTCGGTGCGGTAAAACGCCGTTTGGTTATAAAACCTATACCCAAGAACATGCTCCCTGGAAGACAGGACAAGAGGCGGGTCTGCCAGAGCCAAGGCCCTTCAAGAAAGGTACCAAAGCAACCGGCACACCGCTTATGTCGATGCAGCAAAGCAAAATCACCAAACTTACGTAGTGAGTGTTGTGACCGGAGAGTGAAGTATCCTCAACGCCGCGACCATAAAAACAGCGTCTACCGTGGAAGTGGAAGAGGCTGCCGTTCCTTTGGCAATTATGAATCCCTCCGTGCAAACTATCATAAGCGACTCCACAAGGGCAATCGTCAACTTTTCGAGAGGCAGCATAGGCGTCTGTGCAGCGCGAGTCCTACGGGACTTTACTAATGAAAATACTGTTGATCTCGGATGGGTCCCTGCCTATTCGGGGAATCAAGGGAATGAGGAGGCGCACTGGGTAGCCCGAGGTCTTATCAACCGGGAGGTGTGCCCCTCAGACTCGGATCCCATGGATGAGGCACCGACGACATACCACGAGATAACAAACTACTACAAGAAAGATGGCGAATCTACCCGCCTCCAAACGCAAGCCTCACGCGAGCGCAAGCCTCGATCCTGCGTCGAATTCAAACTAAGTCGTTCCCCAGCCCACATTGGCTGGCCATAATTACCAACGGGCAATGGAACCCAATGTGTCAAAACTGCACAAATAATCATTGACTACCCAAAATCGCATTCTTTGGGGGTGCGAAGGCTTAGCCCCTCCCAGGTCGCTCCTGCCAGCTCCCTCACAAGAAACGTGGGAGGAGCTGCTCAGAACGCCGGATCAAAAACTACAAAAAGCCCTCGTTGCCTGGGCCGAAAGGGTCGTTCCTCGTGAGGGGCCATCCTAGGACTCGGGCCTGCCATATGATAACTGAGCAGAATCTCAATAAAGTTGTTACCACCACCACCATTCACAGTAGTCGCCGCTGACCGACCTCCACTCATGCAGCGCTTTGTTTCCATATTGGCGGCGAGGACTTACGGAGTAGCTGTCTGTCGGAATCGCCTCTCTTGCGTAGTATGAGGGATCGCGCGCGCGCTCCTCATAGGTTTGGCTTACGGCGCTTAATAATAACACCACGCGGCAGCCCTCCTGTCCATTTCTGTAAGTACTCTCAAAACGAGGGAACTTTATTACTGCCGAAATAATAATCTGGGCAGACTGAAAGCACAGAATCGTTTACAGACGCTGTCTCTTTACCCAATACGTACAGTGAAAGCCACTGCGCGCGGTCGCCGCGATGGAGTTTCCCGAACCGGCTTCTTGCCTGAAAGTCGGCAATCGCTGAGTGCAAACTATGAGAAATATGTTCTTACAGTGGGTGGTTGCGGCGACCGATTGCACGTCTGCATGCACGTCCGCGCACAATATTTCGCTTTTACTGGGAGCGTTTTCGCACCATGCTGTGAGCTTTAGGCCGCAGCATATGAGCATTTAACAGTCCGCAAGCAACCATTGTTGCGTGTACGTTATCAGAGCTGTTCGAGGACAATTTCGTTTTAACAAGGGGCTTCGACGCCTACGGCGACGGTGATGTGCCGTCACGACGATTCAATATCTTCTTCTGCTAAATTCTTGGACGTTTCAATATTATTTCTAAAGTTGCGTCGCACTGTATGCAGTCAGCGGGGGAATTTCTCACTGCTTCTTTTTTGTAATTCATTGGGTTAATTCATAACACAAACATGACCACATGTCATGCCTTTATTTAATATGCTTCTTACCTCTCCCTTTCCATTCCAGTGAACTTGCCAGTGTCTAGCATCAACAAGTTCCTAGACCAAACCGTCGTGACATTAGCCGGGCAGGGAGCGCGGGCGAACGTCTCAGTGCGCGTTTTCTGCTACTCACCGAACATCGCAGTCCCGGCGCCGTAGCAGAAATGTTCCTCGGGTCTGTGCTTGCTGCATACCCTAGCTGTAGCCGATGGCTGTTTGCCGGTTCTAATTTTTGCGAGCCAAGCTTCACAGAGCTTCTCGTCCTGCGGCTACGTGTGCATAAGGCTGACACCGGGCTCCGTTGCGTACGTCCGGCACTGCGACACCGAGCAGTAGCCTACCATGGTGCACGCCTACAAAGGGAGCCACTACCTATTATAGTGATTCCAAATGTTGTCAAGCAGACACGATAGGGGGAAAGTATCAGATTTAACCAGAACCGCAGCGCAGGTAGGACTTTAAGCTTTCGTTTTCAGCTCGCTACGGCGTTTCCGAAGCAGACGACGCGGCCGCTGTGTTCACGTGATCCCTCATGCCACGTCACGCCGACGGTGGCGCCAGCTTTTCCTGTGGTGGAGCTCGCCCCCAATATGGTATCGGTCGACGAGCTCTCCGCACGCCATCGGTGAACAGACGACGACGCACTACTCTGGCACCATCTCGTGGGGTGTGATGCAGGTTCTTTAATTGTTGCAGATGGTTCCCTGAGGCGGAGCCTCGAAGAACTCAATTGAGGACAAAGCCGTTTGTTGCAAAACGCAAACAAATCAATTAATATTAACGCGACAGCGTTAAGGAGCTCGTGTCGCGGAAAAGCCGGTGTCGTCGGCGTCGGCGGCGTTGGCCGTGAGCGAAAAATCTCGGAAGGCAATTCATAAATAAAAACAACTTGCAAGATGGGCTGCCATGGGAATCGAACCAGGGTCTCCGGAGTGTGAGGCGGAGACGCTACCACTCAGCCATTAGCTCAATCGTTGAAAGTGGGACAAAAACGCCTCTAGTGAATGCGGTGTTGCCTTACAAACGTGCCGTAGAAAGCTATACTGCTGTGTATATCGGTAATTATGAGCATGTAAATTACAGAAGTCGCAGTTAAACGCGTAGCGAAGTACGTTTCCGCTACATTTCTTCTGCGCTTTCCGCACACGCAGAGCCATCTTGCGGCAAACACAGAAGACCCTCTCCTCTTAATGTACGGCGCTGCCCCGACAAGTGGCGCGCCACGCGCGCATTGGGGCTGTGCGGGGACCGGTGCGAGGTGCGTCGCGGCCCGGACTCCCTCTCCCCTGACGACGCTTCGCCGTGCTCCTTCACGGGTTGCAGAATCAAGCTTCCTTCCTTCCTTTAGATCACTATCTATCTCTCTGCCCGTGCTGATCACGACGTTTGGACAACGATCACGACAACAAGAAACAAAATACAGTCAAAACTGTAACAGTACTCGAGTTTGGGGAACATTGCGTGCGTGAGCGCGCGTAGTTCGACGCCGAGGGGCGGAGACTGGGCGACGAAGCTTCCTTCGTCGCCTAGTCTCCGCCCCTCGGCGCTGGGTCTCACCAAAAGGTATATGTGGTTGACCGACGAACGGGCGACCAAAGCGTAGCAGCTCCTGCTTGGAAATCGGACGCAGGCCGCTTGGCGTGCCGCTAAGCCGCCTGGCAGATGGAGGTGGCGATGTGGCCAGCCAGCTAGGCGCAAACTCGGGCCCGTAACCCGACTGCTCGCACTCTACCTGCGGGCGCAGAAGTTCACCGGCCTCGGGTAGCAGTCCGTGCTCGATGTGAATTGCATCTAATAGTATATATAAAGCGGACAAAATTGATATGTTACACATGAATCTAAAAAAATTGTAATATGGAAATACAGCCCTTGCAGAACCCTTGCACACAACGTAACAAATTCACGCAAGACATAAATTGACACATCGAATTTGTCCGCGTTGAATGATCTAATGGGTGCCGTTTACAGAACCGCGACATCTGTTATTGATGCAGAGCTATTAATCTGCAAACTTCGTACTACTTTTTTCGATCTTCCGAATTTTTGAAAATTCTTTTAACAAAATTCATGCCCTAAATTGAAATTCCGTGACAAACAGACACTACAATTTACATTTACCTTTCAAATGCAACAAATTTCTATAAAATCGGTCCAGCGGTTGTCTCATAAAAGCGTTTCTGCGTTTTATATGTATTTGAATGAGCCGTGTCGGAGTCGGACCCGAGTTAAAGCTTCCTCTTAATTGCATCTCCAAAATCATTTAGGAAAACAAGAAAAAGAAGCGTGCCCAATTTAGACCGCTGGGTCACACCGGTAAAAATAGGTGCCAAACATGAACAAGAACCATTCAGAACGACCATCTGCTTACAGTTAGCCAAAAAGTCGCTTATCCATGGATTTGCAGTGTCGCGAAAGCTTAATTTTTTTTTAATTTTTGTAATAATAAACTTGCAGAATATACTGTGTGGAAAGCGTTTTGGAAAGGTAAAAACACGCAGTTCGTTATTTAAACGGATAGCTAAGTTGTCATAGAATTCAATTAGCTGCGTTGTGCATGGAGATCCTTTTCTCTATCCTTTCTGTAGAGCAACGAAAAAACAAACCGAACTGAGACGATGCATTGGGGCAGAGTACAGAACGTCTTCAAATAATAATAATAAATAATTCTAGGCGAATAACATCCGAGCTAGTTGCTTTAGTTTCCTCCACCGGCTCTAACAAATGAACTATGTCGTTAAAAAAAAAGCTGGACCTGCTTCCTGAGCGAAGGTTGATCTCGCGGACGCTGCGCTGCAACCTGAACGTCAGACATGAGAACTGATTGAAGGAAGTTGTCGAAGGTGGTAGCTTTATCGCGATCTTCAGTAATTGTCAAACCATCATGAATGAAATTCGGTGGGTTTATCTTCTGTTTACCACAGCGTTTCATTTGCTTCCAGGGCCCCTTCTTATCCCTGTGAAAGTGTGAATTAAAGCCTCCACAGTATTTCTTTTTCCTAGCCTCTCTCAGGTTAGACCTGTACATTGCGGGTTAGACCACACTAATTTGCTAAAAGCACACACAGACTTCCTTCGGCAATATTGCGAGTAGGCCCTCTTACGTATCTTGATTATTGTAAGGAGGTGCTCATTTATCCAGCGCTTTTTCATTTGATTTAGCTTACAGCTCGAGATACTCGGAACATAGCCCTGAGTGAGACAAGTAAATAAGACCTGTACAACGGGGCACGACAACGACTATATACAAGTAGATTTACAAGCGCATATGTATCTATAGCATAGTCCAGATAAAACAGCCTGCGAAAGGTTGTAACGCGGTCGTGATCATCGTCTTTGCAAATGTGATAGGCCGGTTCTTGGTCAATAGATATCAATCCTTAGCAACATGAAAGGTGTTCGATCGACGACTGTCGCCGGTCATTGAAAAGTGGGTATACTTAGTAGGTAGGATAGTAAGCCTACCTTAAGTACGTATACTATCCTAAGTGACATACTTAAAAGTAGGTCACTTAACACGAGCTAATCATTGTTGGCCGAAATACGTGGCTGCTCACCGCAAAACCGGGCACACAAAGTGAATGTGCGGATCCATGTTTGATGCATACTATACGGACACGCAGCGGTGGCGTGTCCGTATGCAGCGCAGCGCAGCGGTGGCGTGGAGGTAGAACGCCTGCCTCGCGTGCAAGAGGTCAGTGGTTCGAATCCCGGTGCCGCGCAATTTTCCACCGGATTAAAAAAATCGACGTGTTGATAAAATTGCATAAACAGGCCTGGAGTGTGGCCTGATCCCGGTGACCAGAACCGGTAACGCACTCCCTCACCAGAGCAGGATTGGCCACCCTGGTGTAGTACTTGGCCACAACCTCCTATATGAATACAACAATCAAACCCCGGCCCTCAGTTCCCAGCAGCTGCGAAGCGACTGATCACGGCGGCGGTCAGACCTGCGACGCAGCAGAGGGTGCTAAGAATCCCTGGCTCCGGACAGGCCGCCATTGGAATATGAACCTGGCAACGTTTAACGCTAGAACGTTATCTAGTGAGGCGAGTCTAGCAGTACTATTGGAGGAATTAGAGGGCAGTAAATGGGATATAATAGGGCTCAGTGAAGTTAGGAGGCCAAAAGAAGCATATGCAGTGCTAAAACGCGGGCACGTCCTGTGCTACCGGGGCTTAGCGGAGAGACGAGAACTAGTAGTCGGATTCCTGATTAATAAGAATATAGCTGGTAACATGCAGGAATTCTATAGCATTAACGAGATGGTGGCAGGTCTTGTTGTGAAACTTAATAAGAGGTACAAAAGGTCTACGCCCCTACATCCAGGCATGATGACCAGGAAGTCGAAAGCTTCTATGAAGACGTGGAATCGGCGATGGGTAAAGTCTAGACAAAAGACACTATACTGATGGGCGACTTCAATGCCAGGGTAGGCAGGAAGCAGGCTGGAGACAAGGCAGTGGGGGAATATGGCATAGGCACTAGGAATAGCAGGGGAGAGTTACTGGTAGAGTTTGCGGAACAGAATAATATGCGGATAATGAATACCTTCTTCCGCAAGCGGGATAGTCGAAAGTGGACGTGGAGGAGCCCGAATGGCGAGACTAAATATGAAATAGACTTCCTACTCTGCGCTAACCCTGGTATCATACAAGATGTGGACGTGCTCAGCAAGGTGCACTGCAGTGACCATAGGATGGTAAGAACTCGAATTAGCCTCGACCTGAGGAGGGAACGGAAGAAACTGGCACATAAGAAGCCGATCAATGAGTTAGCGGTAAGAGGGAAAATAGAGGAATTCCAGATCAAGCTACAGAACAGGTATTCGGCTTTAACTCAGGAAGAGGACCTTAGTGTTGAAGCAGTGAACGACAATCTTGTGGGCATCATTAAGGAGTGTGCAATAAAAGTCGGTGGTAACTCCGTTAGACAGGATACCAGTAAGCTATCGCAGGAGACGAAAGATCTGATCAAGAAACGCGAATTTATGAAAGCCTCTAACCCTACAGCTAGAATAGAACTGGCAGAACTTTCGAAGTTAATCAACAAGCGTAAGACAGCAGACATAAGGAAGTATAATATGGATGGAATTGAACGTGCTCTCAGGAACGGAGGAAGCCTAAAAGCAGTGAAGAAGAAACTAGGAATTGGCAAGAATCAGATGTATGCGTTAAGAGACAAAGCCGGCAATATCATTACCAATATGGATGAGATAGTTCAAGTGGCTGAGGAATTCTATAGAGATTTATACAGTACCAGTGGTACCCACGACGATAATAGAAGAGATAATAGTCTAGAGGAATTCGAAATCCCACAGGTAACGCCGCAAGGAGTAAAGAAAGCCTTGGGAGCTGTGCAAAGGGGGAAGGCAGCTGGGGAGGATCAGGTAACAGCAGATTTGTTGAAGGATAGTGGGCAGATTGTTCTAGAGAAACTGGCCACCCTGTATACGCAATGCCTCATGACTTCGAGAGTACCGGAATCTTGCAAAAACGCTAACATAATCCTAATCCATAAGAAAGGGGACGCCAAAGACTTGAAACATTATAGACCGATCAGCTTACTGTCCATTGCTTACAAAGTATTTACTAAGGTAAATGCAAATAGAGTCAAGAACACCTTAGACTTCCGTCAACCAAAGGACCAGGCAGGATTCCGTAAAGGCTACTCAACAATAGGCCATATTCACACTATCAATCAGGTGATAGAAAAATGTGCGGAATATAACCAACCTTTATATATAGCTTTCATTGATTACGAGAAAGCGTTTGATTCAGTCGAAACCTCAGCAGTCATGGAGGCATTGCGGAATCAGGGTGTAGACGAGCCATATGTAAAAATACTGAAAGATATCTATAGCGGCTCCACAGCTACCGTACTCCTCCATAAAGAAAGCAACAAAATCCCCATAAAGAAAGGCGTCAGGCAGGGAGATACGATCTCTCCTATGCTATTCACAGCGTGTTTACAGGAGGTATTCAGAGACCTGGATTGGGGAGAATTGGGGATAAGAGTTAATGGAGAATACCTTGGTAACTTGCGATTCGCTGATGATATTGCCTTGCTTAGTAACTCAGGGGACCAACTGCAATGCATGCTCACTGACCTGGAGAGGCAAAGCCGGAGGGTGGGTCTAAAAAATTAATCTGCAGAAAACTAAAGTAATGTTTAACAGTCACGGAAGAGAACAGCAGTTTACGATAGGTAGTGAGGCACTGGAAGTGGTAAGGGAATATATCTACTTAGGACAGGTAGTGACTGCGGATCCGGATCATGAGAATGAAATAATCAGAAGAATAAGAATGGGCTGGGGTGCGTTTGGCAGGCATTCTCAGATCATGAACAGCAGGTTACCATTATCCCTCAAGAGAAAGGTTTATAACAGCTGTGTCTTACCAGTACTCACGTACGGAGCAGAAACTTGGAGGCTTACGAAAAGGGTTCTACTTAAATTAAGGACGACGCAACGAGCTATGGAAAGGAGAATGATAGGTTTAACGTTAAGGGATAAGAAAAGAGCAGATTGGGTGAGGGAACAAACGCGAGTTTGTGATATCTTAGTTGAAATCAAGAAAAATAAATGGGCATGGGCAGGACACGTAATGAGGAGGGATGATAACCGATGGTTATTAAGAGTTACAGAATGGATTCCAAGGGAAGGGAAGCGTAGCAGAGGGCGGCAGAAAGTTAGGTGGGCGGATGAGATTAAGAAGTTTGCAGGGACAACATGGCCACAATTAGTGCATGACCGGGGTAGTTGGAGAAGTATGGGAGAGGCCTTTGCCCTGCAGTGGGCGTAACCAGGCTGCTGCTGCTGCTGCTGGTGCTGCTGCTGCTGATGATGATGATACGGACACGTGAGCGCCTTCACACCCTCACGCTCACACACGTACGCACCTCAAAGATTCCAAGGGGTGGGGTGTAGAAGCAATAACATACATAGAAAAACAAAATGATGTCATGCAACTGATACAGGTACAGAAAACACAAAATGAAATGCATATTACAGAAAGGTAAAAGCTAGGTGGCGCACACGCATGTAATACACAATCCTTGTAACACACGCAAGAAAAAAACAATAATGAACTCAGCGAGGGTCTCGACTCCGGCAGCCTTGGCAAGGGTTTATGGGGCAGTTGCCTTCCCCCAAGTTCACGTACGACGGGCTGTCGGCTGTAGCAGAGATGTTTCTACACATCGGATGCGACGCAGTTAGCGTCGCATCCAAAAGGTGGCGCCACAGACAAGTTCAATGAAAGCCTTGCTTGCAGAACTAGACTGACCCTGGCAGGAGGTTTCATTTTCATTGCGCTGCTGTTGGGTTCAGTTCGAAGCAGTTCGCGCTCTTATTTGTTTTTTTTATTTCGGCGCACTTGAGATTCTTTACATATACTTAACATGCACTAGATTTTTTTAGGCCACGTGATATCTGCCACAACAGTACCTTGTGGAAAAGGACGGCGCCAATCCTTCGGCTATTGCTGCCTATCCTAACCGCTAGCCTTTTTATGCAAATAAGTCGTCGCCGACGGATTTTGCTTATGCGGAAGGGGCCTTATACTTTGCCGAATTATCAGGCAATCGCAAAAATATGAATTAAAAAGACAATCTCGTTGAATTAGAGGGTCACTGACCAAATATATGGTTTCATGGCTAAGCTAGCCTAAAATGATTCTGTATCAATATTAAGTGCGGTAGTCCACCAGTGAATTAGTCAGGAAACAGTGCGCGCGTACTTCCTAGCAGGGATAAAAAAATGCAGGTGCGCTAGCCAGGTTTGTGCCTCGATCTGATTAGATAAAATAATGTTGTACGGCTTAAATATTTCTGCCTTTCACTTTTGTTGTTTCACGTGTGACAGTAGCCTTCTACATTTATCATGAACTATCCCAATGCAGTTACACTTTTGTATTACTTATCTACAGCAACATAAGGGTTCTGTCGATGTCGCGGCACGGCTCAGTCACTGCAAAGCATGCTCATCTCTTGCATGCTGTGTGCGACAAAAACACTGCAGGAAAAAGAAATCAACGGTGAAACTTCTCTGGTAGTTGTCTAAGTATGCGTAAGCGTTGCGTCACTTGCTCATCTCCACGCAGCCCGGTGTCATCATTAAGGTTATGGAAGTTGATCCGACCAGTATAAACCCTTATCAACACTCATCGCTCGTTCGCTCATCATGTTAGATAGCGAACGCGATTAGGCAGGCTTAAAAATAGTTCATTACGGCACTGGAACCCATGACCATTGGAGAAAATTAAGGCGAAGCTTATTAGCCACATTTAAATAAAATATAGTTAATTAAAATGCACTCGAACTCTCGACCTTTGGGGAGAGTCGAACCCACGACCTTTGGCGTTAATTAAGTTGTATTAGGGTTAATTTAGCGAAGCTGATGCAAAACCACCACTACATTTGCTGAGGAGGGCGTGCAATGCTTTATCGATGGTTCGGATGTTTGTGTTGAGCTTCTTCATTATTGAAACGTATGCTGTTCCGTGTGTTGTATGGGTGATTTCAATGAATGTGTGCACTGTTTGCTTCACTTTGCTGAGCGCTTGTAGCCTCTGCTTTACGTGGGTATGAGCCATTGCATCTTTTGCTTGCTTAAGGGGGTATGAGCCATTCATTGTGTTACGTGACGGACAAGTTTCTCATTGAGTCGGCACAGAAATACCTACGCATTTAAAACCCACGCGACAACGTCCGCGGCAAACCAACGCACCTAAGCAACTTCGGCTAATATGCTTGGGCGTAGCTCGGGCAGCTGCGTCGCCGCTGCCACGTCTCAATGAATCCGACGCCAGCACCGCCGCTCGGGCTATCGGAGAAGCACATATTGTCGTCGTTCGTGGAGTCGCCGCCACACCGCACTGTAAGCCCACTGCCCCCATAGTGTCCCTGTATATGCTCCCATAGGGAGCAGAGTTGCGCATAGATCCACCGTTATGTTCCAGCTCTACAGTGAAGCCACTCCTCGCGCGCGCAGGGGGCAAATGCCTCGCGTTGTTCCATTTGCTTTTTTGTCTGCTGATCGCCAGCTATATGCGGCAGTTCGCAAGCGCTGAGCAAGGTGACGCTTTTTAATGAAGGCTACGTTCGAACGATTGGCGTAGCCGGAGGGGTGCTAACCCCCCGAAATTTTTAGTTTGTATGTACATAGATATACAAACACACATACGAACGTACATATCGAGAGCAGGAAACCCCTCGATCCCTCGAAATAAAATCCTGACTACGCCCGTGGCTCGAACAGCTCAAAAGTTTGCGTGCAAACGCGCATTACGAGCTCTTTGAAGCGCAATGTACGGCACAATACGAACGCCTTTCTATAAGACTAGAGCAAGCAGACACATCGTAGAGAGACTAGTCATAGGCTACCACACACAGCACGGTGTCAAGGTTGACATCCTGAGAGAGACGAAAGAAACAATGGTAATACCCCCCATACCAAAGAATATGCACCCAGAACACAATAAGGACAGACGAGGGAACAGAGCGAAGCAGATGCAGAAGAAATTCGGCAGCGACAAGGACGCAGTCTTCGTAGACGGGGCTCGATACAGTCACAGACGGGGGTTTACGGCAGCCGCAATCGATAGCGAGAAACAGGGTAAGACGTGTGCGACGACACGCGCCACAAGTAACGAGACAGCGGAAGAAGTAGCCATAGCGCTCGCAGTAGCTCAGACTAACGCAACCGTGATAGTCAACGACTCTCAAGAAATTTTGCCAACGGCCAAATCTCACCGGAGGCAGTGCGCACTCGTCTTGCAGGAGGCCAAGATTGCAAAGGAAAGATATGCAACACATGGACACCCGCTCACGCCCTGGGTGAGTACGGCAACAACGAGGCGGCACACGGCGCGGTTCGAGGGCTTACGGACCGAGCCGCGGTCGCAAATGACGCCCCGGCACCCTCCGGACGTGGTGATGCGGTAGACGAGTGGGAGTGGTAGGACAGAATGACCACATATAATGACATCACAAAACCTATAGCTTACAGAGGGGCATATTCCCGCGACCTCACCCAAAATTGAGAAAAAAAAACAGTCTGTCGCATGGCGGCAGTTACAAACTAGGACGTATCCGAATCCTAGGCTCTCGCACATCGTAGATCCGGGTATATGTCAAACTGACAAGTGCAACAAATGCGAATCCAGAGCCACTCTGGAGCATACATTATGGCAATGCCGAGGGATATGTAAGAATAACGAGAGCGCGGCCTTCAGCAACAGCCTTCGCACGCGCTGGGAGGCCGCGCTGCTCAGCCCCGCTCTCGAAGATCAACTGTGGGCCGTCCAGCGGGCCGAGGATGCCGCCAGGATGGTACTCCCCACCAGGTCGCAGGGTACACAACCAAGTTATTTCCTCCTCCTCCCTTGCCTAACGTTAGCTGGGACACCCTTAGCTGGAACGTGCAAAAGAACCGCCTGCGGCATCACCATGAAGCGGCGACGAAGCAGCAGTGCCAGACGCTGACAGAAGAACCCAAGAACAACCCTCGGACACATTTTACAGAGCAGTACGTTTCTTTAAAACCTTATTGCCAGCACGCCATTCATTTCCGAACGTTTTTCTTTTTTTCTCAGTCCAAGTTTTCATGTGTACTTGTGTGTCTACTATCATCTCTCGGCCACTTTGCTGACAATTTTGCTAAATAAATTCTTGTCTGCTGTTTTCTTGTTCTTCGCTGTCCATCATGCTGATTGACATCGAAGCAAGATGACAGAAGATTTATTCATGATACTTCCTTTTCTGTGGATTACTGGAAGTAGAATTGTACAAACGACAAAGTTCTACTCCCTCATTAACAGTAGGCATGATTGCTGCAAAGCAGTAAAGGGGGCTAGTTGACGCACGTTCACGATGACGTTGCGTTGAGTTTTACAGTGGCAAAAAAGACGACGAAGAAGAAAACAAGGACGCGGATGGAGGAAGCGCATGTTCTTTTTCTATATCTGCCACTTAAATCTATTTCTTAATTAACATGAACGTTATACTTCACCTTGATTTAATTTCTTGTTTAGGTTTTCTAATCTCCCTTTCCTTTTAAACTTTAACCTTTAGCCTTCGGCTTCTTGGCCAGCCCCCATAGTAGGCAAACGCCACAAGTGAGGAGCAAGCAAGCAAGCAAGACCGCCTGCGTCTTTGTTTTCTGCTTTGTCATCTTTTTACTAGCGCAAAACTCAGCGCAACGTCATCAAGAATGATTGTTGCGCTAAGTTACAGCTCGGAACGTAATGAATACGAATTTAAATAAACATTGATATAAGGTGAAACAGTACTTTCGTGCGCTCGTCGTTGCAACATGTAAAGTGCCTGCATCGTATGCCACTCGATTATGCATGCAACGTTACTGGTCCCAAACCAAAACCGAAAATGAAGTCATGGCCTCCGAGATTTGGCAGTACGCGGAAGCTATCTCGAAGGCTGATTTGTCTCGCCGAGTCTGCTAGGTGCGCTGAGAGCCAAAGTGGTCCGCAGGGGCCTGCGAGAGGGTTCATTCCACTCTTACCGTTTACTATATCACTCTGTGGTATATTATTTTCTAGTAGTGGCTTTTCATGTTACTGTCATTTCACTGTCGCGAATCTCTCAGCTCTGTTGAATTTGATATGTTCTGTTTAATCTATTAAAGGGACCCTGAAATGATTCTGACGATTTTGTACAAACGTACTGAGTCGTTAGAGTAGGTCCTTCTGATCATTAATTGACGGATCTAAGTGCTCCACGTAAAGCGTGTAATTTATTATAAGGTTTTAAAAATGTACATCGCTGCCGATCGCAACACACTGTCCGACGGAATGTTCAGCCGCCCCTACCCATATGACGTAAATTGATTGATTGATTGATTGATTGATTGATTGATTGATTGATTGAAAACTTTATTACTCCACCGAATTGGGGTGCCCGCCTCTTATCCTACACGCAGGTAGGGGGGGGGGGCTGGAGGAGGATGCAGACCCCGCGAGTCGAGGACGGTGAGTCGTCACGGCCTCAACGGCCAGGCGGATTGCTCGACACTGGTCCTCTTCAGCCTCGCACTGAAGCAAGGCCTCCCAGGCTTCTCTACTGTCAATGTTTTCCTTGGCCCCTGGAGAGCCAGCACATTCCCATATTACATGATCTAGCGTGCCTTTCTCCTTACAAATTTTGTAGAGGGCGTTGTTATAGTCCCTCGTCTGAGTTAAGTAGATCCAATATGCTGATGTATAATTGTTTCCCTGGAGGCGCCGCCAAATGCGAAGTCCAATTGAAGTCAGTAGGGCGAGCTATCCTCCGGACCACGAATTGGACCTCCTCCCGGGTTTCTAGCTAGATTTTGCAATCGACTGCTGCCCTGCCTGGTCTCTGGTAGCATCCCTTGCTCTGCCTCGGTGCTCCTCTCTAGGTGCCGAGGTGGTGGCCAGGGGCTTGCCTTGAGTCGGGGCTTGCACCTGGAGCTTCTCTTGTTCTATCTTCTTCTCGCATAATTTTTTCTTGATGATGTACGGCATGCGATATATCTCCTTGAAATCACCTAATTGACGTCAGTGGGGCGAGCTAAGCGACTAGCTGCCCAGGGTGCGTCACCGATGATTTTTTCACCTTTATGGTGAACAAATGATGTTCGTAATAGTTGGAATGTTAGTTAATTTGTTTCTATAAAAAGAAAGTAACATAAAGAGAATGCACAAGAGCAATTTCTCACTACACTTAATCACTTGCGGCACACAGTAAGCGTCGTCTGCTTGTGTTACAACGCGCTCCATTTTGACGATAGCTCCACGGTTAGAGTCGGTCTCAGTCTTTTCGCGAGCACTATGATTCGACTTTGTTGCGTTGTAGACTGCAAACGTAGCGACTGGGAATATGTCAAGCTGCGACATCGTGTCCCTCTGCAAGGCAGCAGACGAGCAGACTGGCTGCAGCGCATCGAACTGCCACTATCCGATCGGCGCCAGGATTTGCGCTTTTGCGGCTGTCACTTTACACCGGAAGATTACTGACGCAATAGCGTTTCGCAGGTCCGGTATTAGCGTAAACGCGAGCGCAAGGGAAAGGGCCTGGCCGTTTGACCGTATGATTTCACGGGATGAGCAGAAGCGCAAATTTGAATGGTCTGCACGGTGCAGCGACCTGGCGACAAAGAGCTCGACCACACACAGTAGCAGTAACAAAATTTATTCTTTTGCTGCTGGTGTAAATTTTTCGCAGGTCACCAAACAGGTCACCAAACAGCGTCGTCGTCGCGTCGTTGTTTGGTGACCGAGGCCTACTGCGGTCGTCTCGCGCCGCACGGGGTCTCGCAATCGCAGCGAGGGGTGTGTGGTTTCCCAGACTAGAGTTTGCATATCTAATCTGATGGCAGCGACGCCTCCCCTCCCCTCTATTCTGGATGCCCCCGACCGTGTACACACACACACGCACACACACCTTATCGTTGCAAGGCGGCAAAACATCAGTGCTTGCCTGCAGTCTTCAATACGCCAGGGTCGCGCCAATGAAGAACCAGCATTGCAACGCTCGCAAATTGTTCCCACGAACCAGTGACGTTCCGGAGGCACGTGCCAGTGGGGGCGTTTTGCGCAAGCGCCGTTCGCCGATCTGATCGATGTGACGAATCTCGGTGTGTGCGGAGAGGGAGAGGAGGGAGGGTGCACGTTCAATCTGGGTCCCGGCACGTCCCTTATCGCTAGCGGATCAATAAATGAGTACACACGCAGATGCACTGCGGCAAGCAAGCAAGGTCCCGTGCAGACGCAACGACGCCGTGGTTCGCGGGTGCCCGGACCAGCCCGGACAGCGACCGGAACAAACCTTCCCGACCCGTGGGGCGGCCACGCGCCGAAACCGTCCCATTCGTGCCGCCGTGACGCGGCCAACGCGGCTTTCAGCACGACGTGCGTGTAAGCGCTGTTGATCGCATGCCTCCGCGGCGACGCGTTTCGGAACGGTTATACCACCGACGTCAAAGCGCAGGGACGTCCACTTTTAAGGGCTGCGTGCGTCATGCTAAGCAGGAAGGAAGTGTTGGGCACGGAATGGGTGGAAGCATGAAAATTGGAAAGGATCGACAAAGGGGTGTATAAATTGCCTCCACAATCCGTACCTCGGCGGCAGTGTTTGTCGTGAAGGCAGTTTTTAGCGACTACGTTCGAGGCACTGAAGACATACACCGTACGGTGCCTCTGTGAGGGACGCTGTTGTAGCAGTGGTAAAATGTCACGTGTGGTTGTTCACCATAGACGAAAATATCCGTGTAGACTGGAACTTCGCTCTATTTTGTGAGGGTACTCATCCGGCTCGGTCAGTCATCGACAGCGGCCAAAGTGTCTGTGCAGTCAAGAACCAATATCCTTTACTCGGACAACGTTTCTTACAGTAAATTAATGCATAAGATCCGCAATATTGGCCTTCCTGAAAACCTAATTAACTGGACCTGTTCATACATTTCTAATCGCAAACAATTTGTTCAAGTTAAAAATTGCTGCTCTGGAGTTCTTCCCGTTGCTTTCGGAGTGCCTCAGAGGAGCGCCCTTGTCCCGTCTTGCTTTGTGCGCGTGTTCTGTTTGTCTTCGTTCTTGCACAGCAAGCATAGCGGTCTGTATGCGAGCGCCTCCCGAACAACGCACCCTTGGAAAGATTGAAAGCCGGACGCCTGGCTGGTTAGCTGCTTGTGTCCGACTTATAAGCCAGTGGGTGTCCGGCGGTGGGCATCGAACCACGCACCTCGTGCAGTCGATCCCGGAGTTCTGCTCACTGGGCCATAGCTGCGGTGATGCAATAATCTACATTAATGATATTATCGCGGCTGCAGATACTTCTGCTTTTCACATAAGATTATTTGCTGATGACAGCATCCTTTACAAGGATACTGCACATTGTAATGATCAAATATGTTAACAGGGTAATCTCTGCCGTATTGCTGAGTGGTGTGAGAAATCCCAATAAATCCGTATTCCTGCAGATAACTAATAAAGAAAATTTGTTGCACTTCACTTATAGACTACGATCACGCTTTTGCGTGAGCTCACGAATTAAACTATTTAGATGCAACTATTACTAATCGTCTCAAGTGGTCTAACCACACCACCAAGATTTATTCCGCTGTATCCCGCTAGCTTGGGTTTCTTCGCCACAAGCTAAAGCATGCATCCCCCCCCTCATGTAAAACTGCTGGCCTCTAACTCAGTTGTAATACCGCAGCTTCAATATGCAAGCGTTGTTTTGGACCCCCTCTTAAAAAAAAAGACATGAGAAAAACCGGAAGCTACACAAAGAAGAGCTCTCGGTTTCATTTGTGGCATATATGAGAGCTGTGTTTCAATTTGAGGAGTCATGGCATGTATATCATGCTTAGAAAAAAGGAGGTGTCACCGGCCCAAGGAGGTGACATCTTCTGAGGACTGGCTTAGCCCATGGGCTTAACGTTAAGGAGGCACCTAAGGGGTAGTCACATATGGTACGACAAAAATGCTTGTGATGTTCTTATGTATCTCTAAGCGAAAAAAAACGTTTCCGATGCGCACATGCTTCGGAGTTACGTTCTCCATTATACACACCAAACTTTATTGAAACTATTTGGAAGTGGTCGAAATATAAGCTTTTATGTACCCATATGTGTGACTTTTACATTTCAAATATAGCTAATGCTATTAGAGCGATGAAAATGCTGTTAAACATTGCTAAGAGCTAGGGCTTTTCACTAAACTAAAACAGTAACATTCTCATTGAAGATTGCTTCGAAATGAACTTGTCGACATGAGTGCAATTTGCTGTTAGAAATTGTATAATAAAAGAATTCTTGAGTTTGTCTCATTGCCTTGGGTTGCCACATGGTGTAAGTTCAGTGTACAATAAAATATGAGCATGCATGCCCGTTTCATTGAGATACTGCTACAGTGACTTGTAGAATGTGTCGTCAATAATCTATCGTTCATAGTCTTCACGTCGGTCACTGTACACGTTCGCGAATTATTTTTGTGAGGACGATGACCATGTGAAGATGATGTCCGGTGCACGAAAAAAATGGTGGCACCATGAAAAAAAATGTCCATAGGTGCATTTCGCCTAGGCACTCGATTCGCTACGCTCCAAGCGTTTTGCCCTCGTTGGTATGCAGTGCCTGATGTGCTTCAACAACTTAGGGGTTCTGCCTCGACACCGTTGAATATCATGCACTGTTACATTAGTACGCTTACCTGCTTTTAGTAAGACGTGCGAGTCGGTTATAAAATATGGCGGTATCTCGTCGTGATTTTTTTTTTCATTGCGTATTACAAACATGCGCTGACAGGTACAACTGTTGGAGTAGGAATTACGCTCCACACAGGTCAGTTTGCTGGGGTTCGGATTGTCTGCTGGGTGGCAAATATAGTGGCTGTGGTGGACAAACCTTCCTTTCGCTTCACCTAGCTTACCTGAGGAAATGGGGAAGAGGAGGATGAGGAAGCCGACTGATGAAGATCTAAGTAACAACATTGAAGAGGACAGTGATTGTCGTCTGCGTAACGTAATGCACGTTCCAGCGGGACGCAAGCAAAGCGCAGTCAGCTTCGAGTTCTTAATTTTTAGTCGCAGTAAAAGCTTACACTACGCACAGTGCCAGCATATCTACGAGCCTAGATTTCGGAAAATAAAGAAGTTCTGCGCAGCACATAATGGCCTCCTTGCGGCATCTGAAGGAGGCCACGTTCCAAGAAATGCCCATAAAGATAGCAACGTGATTCTTCATTTCGGTAAGCTTGAAGAACACTTCTCGCTCTCCGCTGAGCTTAAAACGAACAAGTCAACAGCGTGTGCGATATGCCCTCATCTGCTTCGCCACCACAAGTACACGATGATGCTAGAGCGCGCCCTGTTTTATGTATGTAAGAGGAGGATGGTGAAGTCCACAGCTGCAACCAGCAGTCCATGAAACAAAGTTCACCAGTTAGGCTAGACGAAAGCTCTATTGCACCGTAAGGCACGATCTCGTGTATACGAGCCGAGTCAAAACGCCAAAGGAAATGGATCACATCGGTGCGCCCTCGCGCACTCCCTATTACCTCTCTTTCCCATTCACGCTCACATACAGGCGCTCCGCTACATATATATGGATTGGGTCGGCACGAGCCAAAGGATCCCCAGCATCTGTGGGAACGATGGAGGTTAGCGGGCCGCCGGTGGGGACCCATCCGACCAGTCAGCCAGCGGGCCAGCCGATCACGGCCAGAGGTAGGTGGGTGGGCGATGAGGGGGATTGGGGGGGGGGGGTAATCTTTTCTAAGCCCTGACCGCGCGCGTGGCAAGCCTCTTTCTGCTGCCGCGTCCGCATACTCCGCCGCCGCTGTTGTTCCAGCCCTGCGGGCCCAAAAACTTTCGCTCTCACCAAACCTGCCTCCTTTTGTGATTGCCCGCGGAGCCCCGTTCTCTGCGGTACCTCTTTTTCCGCTCGCATTCTGCCTTGTCCTTGTCTATTCAGGGACACGCGTCGGAACTCGGCCTGGCTTCGGTAGTTGCGTTCAGCGCGGCGGCGCGCCGAAGGCAACGAGAAGCCACGTCAGCGGTCGTCGTACAAGCGCAGAATATACTTCCTTCAAGGCGAAAATTCGACAACAGATGGAATTGAAGGTTACTAACACGCAAGAAGGCAGCGTGTGTGTGTTCACAGTCTTCTCCTTCTTTTTTTTTTTTTTGCCATGTTTGTCTATACGTGCACGTCTCTTGGAGGTAAAAAGAAAAGAAGGAAGAAACGCTAGCTAAAAATATTTTTTTCATGGCTGGTTACCGTTGCACGGCACTGTAATTCCAGGGTTTCCGGCCACGAGTCACTACGCCGTCGCTCCGATGAGAATCCGCGTGAGACGCCACACCACTCGAAGAAGAGTGTATCCGCAAAGGTCATCAACGTACGCGATGCGGTCCCAGGTTCGAACACGTTCCTACAATTGGACCAATCTCCGACGCGTCGCTTGTCGCATCAGACACCGCGTCGCAACACGTGTTGTCTCGTGGTGTAATTGGGACCAGCAAGAAGTGTGAGACATGCCTGCCGGTGTATATATTAGGCAGCCAATTAGGGCCTCATCAGAGGTTCTCACAGGGTTTACTAGACGGAACTCTACGCTGGCGTCTACAGGAGCATCAAAAGTGGTGGTTCATCCGGCACTGGAATGGTGCACAGCATAAGGATTTGCTAGAGTTTTATCCTTCTAACATCAAACTGCTTGGCAGCTTTACAAATTGATCATTTTCGACGCAATATTGCGCTACAGATGCAACTACTCGACACTATCATGGACACGCGTAGGAAATTATTGCCTGAATATGTCTATAGTGTATTATACAATGCCGGAACAACGGCCGAATTAGACGCAAACATAGATATTACAGAAATACCTTTAGCGTACAATATTATCCCTGTAGTTGAGTGATCTTAGCGCCAGAGTTCCCTTCACAGACTCTTGCAGGAAACTGTACGGAGCCTACGTCCTTTGCTTCGCTGCGTGCAACCTCAGCGTGACGTTCGCCTGGGCACCCGAAGACCCGCCCGTGCTCCACACGAGGCCAACGCTGACTCGAGCATCGTGCGGCGATATTTCAGCTGAGGTATTATGGATAGCACGGCGTTGGTGGGGAGAGAAGGGGAAGGACGGAGGGGGGAGTTGCGAGCGTTGGGGACTGCAGGAACAATCGACATGCACTTACACCCGTCTGCTCCCTCCCCCTACCCTCTCATGTATTGTACGCGGGCTTCGCGTTGTTACGTGCGCATGCAGTATACGGGCTGGGTGCCGGCCTGCGCCTGCCGCCGTACGTGCTACACAATGTAGCGGCCGTATACCGTTGCTCAGGCATATACACGGGTGTGACGCATTGCTGAGGTGTTGCGCACACAAGCAACTGAGACGCAAGTCATGGAACATAGACTGCACTAGCTTGTTGCCGTTTTGTTTTCCGTGTCGGCGTCGCCATCCTTGAATAGAAGAAAGCCTGTTAGGGATTACAGACAACATATGAGGGATATTAGCTGCCATGCCGATACCCTACTAGTGAAAGGTTTGAATACTATCGAGTGAACTGGTCAAACCAGGTAACATGCAGGCCATATGGAATTATTTTTCTTTCCAAAACACTTAACAGCGAGAGAACAGAAAAACCTAATGCACAATAGACAATAGATATGTTTAGCGTGCACTTACGTATTGTTACGCAGTCATTCATATTTCTATAGGTTATCACGTATTTGTTCTGCTGCCATTATTATTATTATTATTATTATTATTATTATTATTATTATTATTATTATTATTATTATTATTATTATTATTATTATTATTATTATTATTATTACAACGCAACAAACAGTGGGCATAAGAAGAGACAAGGGCGGTGGCAGGCTGGCAACTGCCACCTTATACACGTTTAGCTCGATTCACACGACACCTTATCAGCACGCAGACTAGTGTAGCGTCGTTCAGGAAGGAGGGGATTAGCAACGGAAGTTCAAACTAGAAAATGCAAAATTACATACAAATGCAAATCACCAATGCAATATTTCGACGATCCGCAGAAGTACCACATAAAAAAAAAACTACTCGCAGCTGACGTCTAAGAAATTCTCTTTATGGAACACACGAATACGCGAGACTGCCACTTATTGGGTATTTTACCATTCTGGCCAGCGTAGGGGACAGTCTGAGTAGAGAGCTAAGGATACAGCCGAGACAGCTTCGGGGTTATGTAACGGAACGCGTTTCGAACTATTTGGAAGACGTGTGGAAGACGGCATGGATGGATGGATGTTATGAGCGCCCCCTTTGGAACGGGAAGGTGGGTTGTGCCACCAAGTTTTGCTATTATACTACCTAATGTACTACCTAGGTTAAAAAGAAAAAAAAAAGCCTATGAACTCCCACAACCAAATTTTCTTATCCCCTATTCAGAACTTTCCTTTTCTACATCTCCGTTTTTTTGTCGTTTCCCTACTTTTCTTCCACCAATCTTCCAATCGCCTCTTACTAATCTCTGTTGCGGACATGTTTACTTTTCCACTGCTCTCGCTGAACCCAAGGGCTTCAAGGAGGCCAGTGGTGCTTAAATCGACCACTGGGCAGTCGTCTTCACATTCTAATAAAAGTTGCTCCGTCGTTTCCCTAGCTTTACTGCAGAAAGTACATGCTTCTTCTTGCTTCTTATATTTCGCTTTATAGGTGCGCGTTCTAAGGCATCCTGACCTCGCTTCGAAAAGTAATAAGCTTCCCTTTGAATTATCGTAAATTGTTTCTTTCCTGATTTCGTTTTTATTCTTAAGTAATTACTCCCTTGCAGGTTTCCTTTCCATTTCCGCCACCCATGAGATTACTTCAGCCTCTCTGACTTTCCGCTTAACGTTCTTTTTTGCTGTGTTGCCCACCCTACAGGCCGCATACTTGCTGGTAAGCTTCCTCGTTCTTTTCCTCCACTGTGAGTCAATGTTTTTCCTGTAGAGATACCTCAACACTCTCCCAGCCCATTTACTTTCTTCCATATTCCCTCCGTCGTTCTTCATACTCAATTTTACTGCGAGCTTCCCTCACTTCAAAACTAGTCCAGCCCATATCACCCTGCACAGCTTCATTTGTAGTCTTCCCGTGAGCGCGCAGTGTGAAGCGTCCCACTGACCTTTGGTTCCCATCGAGTCCTGATTGTACCCCAGATTTCAAGCAGACAACCGCATTTCCAAAAGTAAGTCCTGGAACTGCAATACTGCGACGTGACGCCACCTCGTGGCGAAAAGAAAAAAGTTGAGAAAAGCACACATTGTTTCTCTCTTTGAATTCATTGCGCCTGCGAACCTATAAGAAACATGATGTGACTTACGTTAAGGGCGTAGAAAAGCGTGTCTACGTTTTCTTGTACGCAGACGACCTTCCTTTCGGCTCAGCCGCCATCTTGTTCCGACAGGAAAGTTGCGTGCATCGTTTTTGACTTCAATTCTGTCTTCGCGAAGCTGTCGACTTTGAGAGAGAGAGAGAGAAAAAACTTTATTTTCATGTTGAGGGTGTGGTGGAAAGGCCCTCAGTCCAGAGCCTCGCTTGTGGCATTCTTCAGTGCAGCCTTGATAAACGCCGCAAGGTACCGTTGGTCGTCGGCGGTGGCTGCTTCTGTCAGCCACACGGTATGGGATTCAGGGGAAAGATTTGTAGGGGCAGGCAGGGGAGGTGGGGGTGGTCCACAGGACCAGAGGATATGGGATGTGTTCGGGTGTTCGCCACAGTATCGACAGGGTGGGGGATCCTCAGGTAAGAGGCCGCGTAGGAGGTGCATTCGTGCTGGTGTAGGGAATGTTTCAGTCTGGGCCTGACAAATCAGTACACCCCGTTCACGGGTGAGCACTTTGCTGAGCTTGGGGAACTTGCGCCTTGCCTCTTGATATGGCCGCAGAAGCCGGGCAGCCCACCTTTTCGTCTGGGCTGAACGCAGGGTGCCTGGTTCAAAGTCTCGCAGGCGAGCTGATTAACTCTTTCATTTCCCGGCAGCCCGTCATGACCAGGTATCCAGATGATTTCCAAAGGACCCTGAAGGTGTTGTTGAATTAATGTCGAAATGTAGGCCGGGAGATTGTTGTACAACAACTTCCTGCAAGCCGCCATGGAGTCGGTAAATATGATTCTTGGGTAGGCTGAGTTAAAAGGGGGGCATGTGTTTGATTGCGATTGCGATGGCTGTCAGTTCCGCTAAAGTCGGATCTGTCTCTGGGAATACCTTCGTATGTATAGTTTGGAGCTCGTTAATCACGACTGCTAGCGGAGCCCCGTGCACCGACGCTAGCACCAGCGCAGCAGTATATGACGTCAGGGTGCCTTGCCGTGTACTTCTTGAAGTAGGCAACTCGCTGGCGTTGCCTCTACTTGCCTCGTTCTGGATTCATGTGGCGTGGCAGTGGAGTTATGGTTAGGAGTTCGTGTTGTTTCGGGGTATAGTGGGCACGTGTTCACAAGGGGCACAGCTTTTGGATGATGACCGATGCTATGCAGGATGTGCGTGCCTTGACACGTGCACTGCAAACGCAGTTCTTGGCGACGATGATGAATACTGACTAGTTCCGCCACCGTGTTATGGTAACCGATGTCAAGGAGGAGCTTAGTGCTGGCACTAAACGGGATGCCGGTGGCCAGCTTTGTCGCCTTCTGATGAGCGCATCAAGGCGTTTGATATCTTGCTGACGGAGATTAGTATAGGGCAGGTGATAGCGCAGGTACGACATAATTAGTGCGTTTCTTGGAGCATATCCGCCTCTTTCACTCTATTGGCTCGGTTGGAGACCCTACGCATCATGTGCAGCAGCTGTTCTCCTTGCCTGAGCAGGTGCTGCACCGTCGCAGCAGGACCTCCATCTTTCTAGATATGGAGGCCGAGTATCTTAATACATTTTGGTTGGGAAATCGGCACGCCTTCGTTTACAATTTGTATGGTGGGCGGTCTCCATCTTTTGTGATGGACGAGTAGCAACTCAGATTTTTCCGGCGCACATCTAAGGCCAATAGTTTGAGCAGCCTCATGCACCCTGTTCATAGCCTGTTGGAGAGTTTCTTGGATATGCCCTGGCGAATCCGTGTTGATCCAGATGGTGATATCATCTGTGTAGATCGCATATTTCATGTCGGGGATGTCTCGTAGCGCTCTATGGACTACGCACATGGCAAGATTAAAGAGTGTGGGCGAGATCACAGAAGCCTGGGGAATACCTCTCTACGGATGGGGATACTGTTTTGAGGTGATGTCGCCTACTCGTAGCGTGTACGTGCGACTCTGTAAGAAGTCCCTAATATAGTTATAAAGCTTGGTTCCGCAGCCAGTAGCTTCGAGCTCTTGCAGCATAGCATCGTGGTTAACATAGTCAAAAGCTTTCTTGAGGTTGATGGCAAGAATAGCTTTAAGCTGTGCGCTGCTTGTTTCCTTCGTGATTTCTTCGTGTAGCTGCAGCAGAACGCCGTGAGTAAATAAGTGATGTCTGTATCCAATCAAATTATGGGGTAAGTGTTGGGATTTCTCCAGGTAACTAAGAAGTCTGTTAAGTACGATGCGCTCCGTTAGCTTACCGACGCGTAATGTTAGCGATATTGGGCGCAGATTCGCTATGGCTTGGGGCTTGCCATGCTTCGGAAAGAAAATGATGCTGGCTGTCTTCCATTCTTCTGGCAAGCGGCCCGTGTCCCACACATTGTTAATTTGCTGAAGTAAGAATGCATGATTGGCTTCTGTAAGGTTGCGGAGCTGTGTTGTCGTAATTTGGTCTGGTCCTGGCGCTTTATTCTGCTTTGATTCTGCTAAGGCACGCCGTAGTTCCGCTAATGCGATTGGGCCGATGAGAGCCTCATTTTCTGGCTCTGCGCTTTTGTAGTCTGCATACTGTGGTTGTGCTGGATCCGCAATGTGTGTTGTTCTAAGCTCGTTGAATAGGTCGTCGGTGTGCTCAAATGTTTCTAGCAGCTTTCAGAGCTTGTGGGACGTTTCTGTCTTTGTCTGGGTTGGGTCAATGAGTGATCGGATGAGATTCCAGGTGGATCTCATATTCAGTGTGTCATTGAGCTTGTTGCCCGTATCGTACCACTGCTCACTAGTTCAGTGTAGTGGACGATCTGCTCGATGAGCGTGTTGATGCGTGAGCGTAGTTTTCGATTGAGCTTACTTCTTTTCCATCTCTTGATGAGGGCATGTCGTGCCTCCCAGAGATGAAGAAGGTGATTGTCCGTGCTTGGTTGCTCCCACTTCTCTATTATCTCCTTCGTGTGTGTCTGTATTCGTTGCCTGACAATCTCTACCCAATCTTTCAAGACCATGTTTTGGAACTCTCCTACATGTGTCTTGCGGAACTCATTCCAATCCGTGGGGCGATGCTCGCGCTGGCGCTTTGGGAATCCTTTGATTTGCAAAAATATCTCTATGACAGTGTGGTCACTCGTTAAAGTATCGCGCGCGTTAACCCATTGCGCTGACAGTCGTCCTTTAATGAAGGCCAGATCGGACGTGGTACCTCTATCTACGGAGTATCCGTGCCGCGTCGGTCTGGTTAAGGAGAGTTAGCTGGGACTGTTGCATATGATGTAGTAGTGCGGATCCTTTGGAGGAGTTTTTTGTGTGTCTCCGTGAAGTGTGTGGCGCGTGGAAGTCGCCTGCTATTAGATGATCAAAATACTTCGTTGGCCGCAGATTCGTAACCTCTTTGAAGAAGTCTACTTTCTGTTATGGCGGGCTATAAACATCCGTGATGAATAAGTGGGGCTGTGCCTTGCTCTTGACACCTTTAGTTGGAAGGATGCGTACAGTGAGGCGCTGCTCCGTGCTGTGGACAACATTTGCCGCTATATCTTTACGAATGAGAATGGCTGTCTACTTTGACGTCTTCGTGAGAATTGGAACAAGGCTTAAGATGGCCCTTGCCCGCTTAGCTGTGTAATTTGCCGTTTACGGCGAGTATTAGAACACAGCCATTTTTGTGTCTGCTCATTAGAATGGTGATAATGATGGTGGTGGTGGCTATAGCGGTCGAGGTTATTCTAACAAGGAAAGCTGCGATTTATGTCTCGCATATTGTGTTCCACATCAGCTACACACACCTTCGCTGCCCTTATGGTTCCAACATTCAACTTCGAATGACGGTCATTTAATAAATAAACGGCGCTCATCGTTTGGCAAAAGGCCGAGCGGCGCTCGGATGCTCACTTCCTCTCCTCGGTCCTAAGCGTATCTCCCTCTTTAAGAGTATTCAGGGCAAAACCTCGACGTCTTTCAGTTGGAGAAGGGGTCGCATGCCGGCCCGTCGTCCTGCCTGAAGTATGACCGAATGTGCACGAAACAAACGCTGCAAGAGACGTCGGAGCTTCACGGTTCGCGGCTCATTTTGGAGCCCCCCCCCCCCACTGCTATACACAGCTAAGTAGAGTTTCAACGACAAAATCAAGAAAATTGCATCTTTCTGCTAGTGCAACCTTAAAAAACAAAAAAAAAACAACGATGCTCATTTGCTGTTTATTTTTCTTTCAATTTATTTATTTCGTTCTTTTTTTTTATAAGCACAGCCATAGCGGTAGACGACCTTTGGGCGACAACGGGTTACCCTGCAAATATCTGCTCGTCCCCGCAGATGTTCACTTCGGCGGTTCGGTGGCGGCGGCATGTGGTGTCGGCACCGCAGCCGAGCTATGGAACGCGCAAGCGCCGTCACGTGCAGCTGTCGCTGGGTAACCGAAGGGAACGGCTATCGAACCCCATTATAGAGGTACGAAGAAAAAAAAAAGAGAGAGAGAAAGGAAAAGACAGCTACGTAGAGGACGGGAAGGAGAACGAGGAAGAGAAGCGAAATAAAAGAGAGAGAGGAGGCAGAAGAGCAGGGCTTCGCGGGAAGTGAGAGCTAAAAGCAATTACAGTTTGGTAATTAGACGCGGGATATGCCTACTTCGTTATACCATAGCGAGAGGGTAAAAAAACGAGCGAACGAGCGGTTGGTCCAGGGAAAGAATAAAAGAAGCGCAAGCATGCCCCGGCATTACGGCGCACGGTCGGGGTGCCCTTATTAATCTCTATTTGTACGCCCCGGCCGACCGGCGCCGTGCGCGCGCAGCGAACGCACTCTCAATCTGCCTGCTCAAACAGCCTCGGGGTCCTGTCGCTTCCGTCCAGGCCGGCGGGGAGGAGAGCGCGTGGGGGGACTGGACGACGCGCCGACGACCGTTTTTCTCACAGGCACCGCGGTGTGTGTGTGTGCATAGGCACCGTAGGATAAGCGGCACGTGATGCAATGTGAACACCGTTCGGGACTCCGTGCTTCGAGCCGTGGGACTGCAGCCGCTGCGTCCGCTCGGACGCCCGGCAACGCAGCGGCTCAGCCGGCGCTCCGTGGCTGACCTAGCCGGGCAGCGGAGCGGTTCAGACAAAGCTACATGCTCTCTACGTCATGCGTGATTACGAGCACAACGCTTCCTTCCGATGCCTTATTACTGAGCTCAGGATCTATTTGAAGTGTGGAAAGGCCTAGAGAGATAACTCCCTCCGTGCCTAACGCCTACGCGTCCCTTCTTTTAAACCGGCCGCGTTGGCTTAGCGGCTATGGCGTTGCGCTGCTTATAAGCACGGGGTCGCGGGATCAAATCCCGGCCGCGGCGGCCGCATTTTGATGGGGGTGATATGCAAAAAACGCCCGTGTCCCGTGCGTTGGGGTCACGTTCAGGATCCCCTGGTGGTCAAAATTAATCGGAAGTCCCCCACTCCCGCGTGCGCCTAATATTCTAATCGTGGTTCTGGCACGTACATAAAACCACAAAATTCAATTCCCTTCTTTTAAATGTCAAAATATTTTTTCCCCGACTACCCTAACCACACTTTGGGCGTCTGTCTAATCTGTATACGATGACCACGCAAGATGATTAAGAAGGTCCAGCCTCTGCAATAAGGAATCGAACCCGGGCTTGGAGCAAGGTAAGCGAGTGCCTGTCATCGGTGCCACGCCAACAGTTGAGATGAGACGCTGGATAATGTGTGCGACAGCACAGCCGAGCAGTACCGCTGCTGTCAGGCCATCACGACTTCCACGCGCATGCGCAGCAGCGTGGAGAGTTAGGTCTGGAGAGAAGCGCAGTGCGTTTGGCTGCAAAATGCGAGGAAGCCAAACGGAAGCACCGTCACGGTTTAATTTTTCCAAGGGGCCTGGGGCTCGACCAGCTTTGAGATACCAGAAAAGTTGAACTTAAGAGGAAGCTTTACCTCGGGTGCTCCTATCTAAATACATGTAAAAGGAAAATTAGTTTTTCTCGGCAACCACTGCACCAAATTTGACGAGATTTCTTGCTTTTAAAAGAAAAATTTTAAATCAAGTAACTGTAGTTTCGAATTTTCGATTTAGGTCCTTAATTGTTTATTAAAATTTGACAAATATCGTAAATTTTCAAAAAAAGAAACTATCAGGTTTACAGCTCTGTAACTCTAAAACGAGAAACGATAATACAATTCTTTGAATTGCAGCTAATAGTACACCTAAAGCGGACAAAATTGATATGCTATACATGGAGGAGGGAGGAATAAACTTTATTAGTTGAAATGAGCCGACGGTAAAATCGTCCGAGGTGGGCGGCGTCCCTAGTCCAGGATGCCGTGGGCCTGAGCCACGCCTGAGCTGATAGCTTGGCCCTGCTCACCAGGCGATGCTGGTCTTCAGGGCTCGAGCTTATCAGTTGGGCCTCCCACTGCTCGACGGTTGGTCCGGTGATGGGCGGTGTCGATGGATTTTGTTGACATTCCCATACCATGTGGTAGAGGGTATTAAGCGTAGAGCAGAAGGCGCATTTGTGAGTATAGGTCGTAGGGTACATTGCGTGTAGCAGGGTGCCGTGCGGGAATGTGCCGGTCTGTAGTTTTCGGAAGATCACCGCCTCTTCTCTTGTCAGCTGGGGATGCGGGGGTGGATAGATCCTTCTACCCAGTCTGTAGTGGCTCAGGATATCGGCGTATCTTTTCGGGACGCTATCTTGTTGGTCTACCGGTGCTCGTGAACCTGGTGGGATAGCCCGGAGAATGTGATCTCGGGCAGCGGCATTAGCCGCTACATTACCCGCCAGGGACTCGTGTCCCGGGGCCCAGACAATGTACACCTCTGGAAAATTGTCTCACTTTTCGAGGATGCTCAGGGCTTGTTTGGAAATGCGGCCCTTTTGGTAATTTCTACATGCTGTTTGTGAGTCGGTGATGATCGTGATTAGATCTTCCTCTCGCTGGCCCGTAGTGGCCGCCAGGGCTATCGCCGTTTCTTCCGCGCAGTCGATGTCTGGAGTGCTTACCGAGGCCGCTGCTACCTCTTGTCCTTGGCCGTTGATCACGCTGATAGCGTGGGCCGCTCTGTTCTTGTACTTCGCCGCGTCGGTGTATCGGACTTCTCCTTGTTTTGGTCCTTCGTAGGCCTTACGCAGAGCTTTCACTCTCGCTCGCCTCCTTTCTCTGTGGTATTCAGGGTGCATGTTTCTCGGGATGCTGGCCACCGTGATCTTCTCCCTCAGGGGTAGAGGAACCCGCAGTTTTCTGGACTCATATTCGACTGGGTAGCCCAGTCTTATTAGCGTGTCCCTACCCGTGCTGGTGAGCTTGAGTCGCTCTATCTGGCTCGTCTTGTGGGCCTCTACTAGTTCCTCCCAAGTATTGTGGATGCCCAGGCTGAGCAGCTTCTCCGTCGACGTCGTCGGTGGAAGCCCCAGTGCCAGCTTGTAGGTCTTTCGTATTAGGGTGTTCAATTTGTCTCTCTCGCAGTTCTTGAGACCCAGGTACGGGGTGCCGTAAGTGACTCTGCTGATTACCAGGGCTTGTATTAATCTGATTGTGTCCTGCTCTTTCAGGCCGTGCTTTTTGTTTGTCACTCTTCGCACCAAGTGCGCGACTTTGGTAACTGTCGCTTGCAGTTTTTTAATGGCGGCGAGACCGGCACCGTCCTTCTGGAGAGTGAGGCCCAGAATACAGAGTGTGTCCACCTTGGGTATGTTGACTCCATTTAGTGTCAACGTTGGGTCAGGCGTCTCCTGCGGAGGGCGCCCTCTTGTCCTCTTTTTGAGGATCAGGAGCTCCGACTTTTCCGGCGCGCATGAAAGACCGCAGCGGTGCAGATAATGCTCGGTCCTGTCGATGGCTTCCTGCAGGGCGTCTTGTTGTTCGCCCGCCGATCCCGTGCACGTCCACATGGTCAGGTCGTCTGCATACATTGCGTGACGGATACCCCTGATGTTCTCCAAGAGGTTCGGCAATCCCCCCATCGCTATATTGAACAGCAACGGGTAGATCACCGACCCCTGGGGGGTTCCTTTCTGCGGTATTTGGAACTTCTCGGTCCTGAGATTCCCCAGGCCTATGGTCACCGTTCTACCCGTCAGGAAGTCCCGGACGTAGTTGTATGTCCGCCGTCCGCAGTTGGTATGTTGTAGGCTGTTTAGCACTGCTTCGTGTGAGACGTTGTCGAAGGCTCCCTTCACGTCGAGTGCCAGGATGGCACTCTTGTGGAATGTGCTGAGGCCGTCGATGACTTCTTCTTTCAGCTGAAGTAGAATGTCCTGGGTGGAGAGGTTAGGCCGGAAACCGAACATAGTGTTCGGCAGGTGCCCACCTTCTTCCAGATAGGGCGAGAGACGATTGTGGACCATGTGCTCGAAGAGTTTTCCCGCGCATGACGTGAGAGAGATCGGACGCAGGTTCTGTAGGTTGATGGGCTTGCCGGGTTTCGGGATCATCGTTACGTCCGCGTGCTTCCAGGAAGCCGGTATACTGCGGTTCTCCCAGCTTTCATTGATAAACTTTAGTAAACTCTCCGTTGCCCCGTCGTCCAGGTTACGGAGGGTCTTGTTGTTAATTTTATCCCTGCCGGGCGTCGTGTTTCTTGTGAGATTTCTTAAGGCTGCCACGATCTCCGACTTGGTGAAAGGTTGGTCTAAATCCGGATTGGGTTCCCCCTCGTACTCCGGGTGAATGACCGGCTGCGTCTTCCGTTGTTGCTCGTCTCCGATGTATTTCTCGGTGATGGCTTCGAGCGCTTCTTCTTCAGTTCCCTGGAAGTTGTGTATAAGTCGTTGTATGTGTTGCCCCGTGACAGTTTTTGATTCCGTCTTCGCGAGAAGGGTCTTTAGAATGGCCCAGGTCTTTCGGTTGCTGAGGGTTCCCTGTAACTGGTCGCACATTTGATTCCAGTTTTGACGTCCGAGTTTTTCAGCATACTCCTCCGCCTGCCGCGAGACTGCGGCAATGCGGATCTTGAGTTTGCGGTTTCTCTTCTGCTTCTTCCATCTCTTCAAAAGTCCTCGCCTGGCCTCCCAGAGGTGAAGTAGGTGTGGGTCGACTTCGGGATTGTGCGCAGTGAGTTGGATGGTCTTTGTGTACTTGGTAACCAAGTCCATCACGTTCTTGGTCCACTCCTCGATGTCCTCTAGGCTTCTGGGGTGTTCGTCTTTCCGGAAAGCAGGCCAGTCCGTAATTTTGGCCTGACCTAATCTCACAGGGGTTTTGTGGTGCATGATTTCAGTCTGGATGATATGATGGTCGCTGCCCAGAGTCTCGTCCAGTCTCGACCACTCGACTTGCCTTAAGCCAGTGGAGAAGGTCAGGTCTGGGCTGGTGTCTCTGGAGACACTGTTGCCGATTCTAGTTGGTATTAGAGGATCGGTCCACAACGTCAGCTGGTGGTGTTGTGCCGCGTTGTGCACGTCCATACCCTTCTTGTTGGTTGATCGGTAGCCCCAAGCCACATGTGGAGCGTTAAAGTCACCCACCACGAGAAGTTTTTGACCGTTGGTGACTTTCTTCACTTCTCTCAGGAACTTGTCCAAGTCCTTTAGTGTGTCGCGCGGAGGACTGTATACATTCAGGATGTAGAGGCTCTGCAGGGTTTTCTTGGGAGGAACCAGCTCAATCAGAGTGTGTTCGATTCTGTGGTTGATTTGGTGCTGCTGCGTCGTGTAGTGCTTCTTGATGAGGACGGCGGTCCGGGTCCTTCCTTGGGCAATGTACGTTTTGTAGCCGCGCATCGTAATATTATTTGTTTCTGTTTCCTGTAACGCGATGACGTCAGGTTGGTGTAGGGTGCATAGGTGAAGTAAATTTTGCCGTTTCCGATTTATTCCTCTGCAATTCCACTGCCAAATTTTGAGGGTTTCGGTCGCTTCTTTCTTCTTTGCTATCTTATTCGTCATCTTGGCTTCCCAGAGTCTCGTTCATCTGGGCTTCTCTGATGGGGTATTTTGGCTTTTTCCTTGCCTGCTCTTTTTCCCTTTCTAGTATGGAGATGCGTTGGTTGAGTTCGTTGCCCATCTGGGTGATCTCCTGGCGGAGCGTTTGTACGGCTGCTTGGACGGTGGCTGCCACAGATTTGCTTATGGTGTCGACGGCCTGAGCCAGTTCGGCTCGGAGCTCATTTCTCAGTTCGGCCTTGTCTTCGGTTCGGGCCTTGTTCATCTTGTACTCTATTCCCGAATCGAGGTCCTCCATCGGGGGAGTATGTTCCCTCGGCGGCGTTGGTGTTGTGGTCAGTTTCTGCTGTTTTTGCAATTCGTCAATGAGATGTTGGAGCTTCCTCTCCAGGGCTTGTTCCCTGGCCTGAGCTCTTCTGTCGCGTTCCTCCTGGCGACCTTCTTGCTCTTCTAGACGTTTCATGAGCACTTCATTCCGCTTGATCAGGTCGGCGTTTTGCCTTCTAAGAGAGGAGATGGTTTCCTCGTATCTCGAATTTCGCTCTTGTGTCGGCTGTGAGGGAAATGAGTCGGTTGTCGACTTGGAACTGGCTATCACTTCCGCCCAGGTGATCTTCTGCTGTTGTTGCTGTGGCTTACTTGTTCCATATTGCGAGGAGCTTGAACTTGTCTCCCTTGTTATAGGTGGTTGTCGGCCTCTTGATTGACTTCTCTCCCTCACGTACAGGGGTGGGGGTCTTGGCTTGAGCCTTTTCTCGCACTCCTTGCTTGCCGTCTCGTGAGGTAGTCCACATAGTTTGCACTGCAACTGGCAATCATGATCTGCTTGTGGGTTCTGCACCCCGCACCGGTTGCAGATATTTTTGTCTGGGTTGGGGCATACGTCCTGCCGGTGGCCGATTTCTCCGCAGGCCTTGCAATACTGTACCGATCTGCGGTATGGGCGACAACGTGTGTACGAGCCGGCCACCTTCACATAGAAAGGGATGTGCGGACCTTCGAAGGTGATAACTGCTGAGGTGGATTTGCCGAGCATCCTCGCATGCAGGATGCCACAGTTGTTGGCTGCCAGTAGTTCCGCAAGTCGTTTCTCCGTCGTACACGCAGTGATACCGTGCATGACTCCACGTACTGTTCCTGGGAGCGGTTTGATGTACGGCGTCATCTCGTATGTGGCCGCCCCAAGTTCGATGGTGCTGATGGAACCGAGCTTCAGTGCGTAGTCCTCGTCTGCGGTGCTGGCAATTATCAGGTTCTGCTTCCACTGCGTTTGGATGGTTACGTTCGCGCAAAATTCTTTGTAAACCTTTGTAAACAACGTAAAAAATTCATGTAAGACATAAAATGACATATCATATTTGTCCGCTTTCAATGGTCTTTAGTCCGAGCTAAAGCTTAGGAAGCTTGAGCTCGAGCCCAACTCCGACGCGGCCTATTCAAATACATGTAAAACGCAAAAACGTTTTTCTGAGATAACCCCTGGACCGATTTTAATGAAGTTTGTTGCATTTGAGAGAAAAAGTTAAATTCTAGTGACTGTTGAAGCGGAATTTCGATTTAGGTCCAGGATATTGTTAGAAGAATTTTCAAAAATTCGGAAGTTCTAAAAAAATAGAAGAACGAAGTTTACAAATTCATAACTCTGCATCAAAAACAGATATCGCAGTTCTGTAAACGGCATCCATTAGACCATTGAAAGCGGACACATTTCATATGTCATTTTATGTCTTACGTGAATTTGTTACGTTGTTCAGAAAGCTTCTGTAAAATCTGTATTTCCATATTACTAAATTTTTTTTAGATTCATGTATAGCATATGAATTTTGTCCGCTTTAGATGTACTATTAGATGCAATTCAAAGAATTGTATTATCGTTTTTTGTTTTATAGTTACAGAGTTGAAAACTTGATAGTTTCTTTTTTTGAAGGTTTGCGATATTTGTCAAATTTTAATAATATATGAAGGACCTAAATCAAAAGTTCGAAACCAACAGTCACTAGATTTTAAGTTTTTCTTTCAAATGCAGCAAACCTCGTCAAATTTGGTGCAGTGGTTGCCGAGAAAAACGAATTCTCCTTTTACATGTATTTAGATAGGAGCACCCGAGCTAACGCTTCCTCTTAAGGAAACGTTGTGTGACCTCGAAGAATTCTTCACTGAAGCGACGGCCTTAGTGAGTATATACAAAACTTGATAGTAGTAGACAGTTCATTTTCACAGCCTGAATCATCTCGCACCATCATGAATCCGGCGTCTCTCGGGGGTGTATTCTTCCTTTGTGAAATTGTTTTATACTTCGCCATCACTAATGCTGCTTCGCCTTTCCGGAGAAACTGCAGCATTCCTTCTTCCTTTTTTTCTTCTTTGAGTTCGAGTATGAGCGCTGCTGCGCATAACTGCTGTCGATTCTTATTTTGAGTGAATCCAGCTTGGCCTCATTTCGTTGTTCAGAGTGCATATAGGGTACGCCAACTATCATGCACCAACACTCTTAAAACGGTTGCACACTGTGGGGTGTCCGTTTGTCCCACAACAATAATTTTCATCTGCCTTGCTTGCGTTTCCTTTCTTGAAAACTGGGTGCTCGCTACTTTCCTGTCGAGAATGCTGTGTCGCACTGATAACGCGCAAGCTGTTCGTGCCTGAGAAGTGCCGGGCTCGCAGCGTTAAAGAAAGGAAAGGCGGACAAGACAGACGGTGATTATTGTGGGCAAGAGAAGGCCCAAAGGGTGTATTTTTTTAAAGAGTGAGGTCTTAAAAAAGACAATTGCGTTACTCGAAGAAAACTTAGTGCACATTGTTTCCGGTACAGTGGAGTAGCTGCCTGTAGTTGTTTCCTTACTGAGATATAATTAGGTAATTATAATGAATTATCTAACTGGAGAATTACTGTCGTAATTATCAACAAGCCAATAAGCCATTTGTAGGCATTCAATAATAACATCTAACTACGGTGTTTTCATCTGTGCATCAATTGCGCACATTTTTTTCCGAGTGGCAAAGAAATCTCACGAAAAATTCAAAGTACCACGTGACTGCGCCCCCACCTGCATCATAAAGCAGCGCCCTCAAATAAGCCGATCGAAAGCAATAGAAGGTCCCGATACAGTCTTTGACTACGGGACCTCCTTCTGTGTACTGAATACTTGCAATGTGACCCAAGTTCTAAAAATAAATTCTTATTGTGATTCTGGACAGCTTTGCCTGTCGCAAACCCGAAGAGACAGCGCATCACGTTGATAATGGTACGGAAGGAGCACCAACAACAGGTTTCGCGGCTTCGCAGCTATTCATTCCTCTCATTTCTACGTCACACTTATTATCCGCCTCTCAAGGCCGACTGATGACATTGATAAGAAAAGTCCCTTGATAACGCGGCCGAATTGCCGCTCTGACCACGCACGAAACGCGAAAAGCAATGGAATAGGCATAGACTGTCTAAAAATCCCGGCTCTGCTCGCACCGCATCGAATGAGTGCACGCGCAGCTATATTTCGCGCCAGAAACTTGCTTCGGGCCAAAGCCAAATTGAAGTGAGTGTTTTATTTTTCATGAAAGTGTATACGTGCTGCAAAAATAAGTTCGTGGCAAAAAATAAAAGCGGCATAAACAGACCGGGAAGTGACTCACGTGTAGAGAAAAGGCCACACCGATGCGTTCAAGAAAGTAAAGATACCATTTTGAAATGAGCCCAACAGGCAATTAGGACGTCTACAACAACAACACCAACAACGACGACGACGACGACGACGACGACAACAACAACGACAAAAATATTCACCCAGAATTTGTTCTGGAATTTATCTGAATGACGCGCAAGCATTTCGTAGAACTGACGCGGTGTTTCGTGGCAGTGTGCTGGTGTGCCTCGTACAATCGCGAGAACGGCCGCGAGATAACCGTTAAACGGAGAAGCGCGGTTGCAACACCGAACTGTTAAGTGAGACCTGCACGAGACGGAGTAGAAGAGGTGAGTGGAAGCAAAGTTCACTGGTGGTATAGCTAGCCCGCAGTGGATTTGGGCGTGAAATCAAATGACCATGGGGATGTAGCAAATGAAGCAAATATATGCAACATTTATTAGGTATATACACTGAACCATTATGAACCGTGATCAACTGTGCTCCATAGGCGGCTGATACGGGCGCGGCGGCGCGGTCCGTATCTTGAGAGCGATGCGCGAAAGCGGCAGAGCGTGGCATGTGCTGAGAGCTCCGTGAGCATTGTGTTCTCGGTGCTTCGTTGGCGTTGAACCGAGAGACAGCACGCAGGTAAACTCCCTCGCTGCTGCTGGCGCTAAGTTGAAGGCGATCGTCTTACGGGGCAGTCTGAGGGACGGTTTTTCTGTTGGGTAAACGTGGAAAGGCTTACGCATTTAAAACCATCAGATTCCAATGTGCCTTTATTACCCATGCATTCGCAAGCACCGTTGAACACCAGCTGCTACCTAGAGGACATGTTCGGATAGGTCTCCTTTCGCAGCTACGCACTAGTGAGTCCGCTTTACCACATATTCTGTGGCTTTCTTGATGACCGACGCTAGAATTCTACGGTAGAAACCCATTATCCTTGCCTTGAGCTCATCTGACATCCGTCTCGATCATGCATGTAAACACGATCTTCCACATAACCCCAAAGAAAGCGAGTGGAGAGAGGCCAAGTGACCTAGCCGGTGAACTTACAGGCCCGTGCCTGCCAATCTGTTGCGCATGAAAAGTCGCATCCAGCCAGTTTCGTGCTCGGCTGCTTCTGTGTGCTGACGCCCCATATTGCTGATACCAAAGAAGTGGAAGAGGTGACAGCGGGACTTCGCTGAGAAACTCATCCACTACTTCTCCAAGGATTTCGTCCACGTAACGCTGTCCAGTTCGTGTGTAATGGAATAATATGGGACCGAATATAGCACTGGCGTAAATTCCGACCCCACATTCTGGTAATGGTGACAAGTGCACTTTACCCAGTGTGGATTGGAGTCACTTGAATAGTGTGCATTATGCAAATTTACCAGGCCGTTTCTGCAAAAATGGACTTCATTTGTGCGAACGATGTCGCTCAAAAAGTCCGGTGACTCATCGGATTTTCTGGGGACCGAAATCAAGAAATATAGACCATTCTGCAGCTCCCTATCTTCCAGGCATTGGTGCAGCTTGTGGGGTCTACTCCCGTGCTCTTGGGACAAAGGAACAACAGCACAGTAGTGCGAACAATCACAAGGGCATTTATTGCACATTTCATAGATCAATGCCAGCTAGCCGAGTTACTATCCACATAACATGCCGACGGGCGCGCGACAAATCTAGAAGTCCGATTCACCGCGACCGGATAGCGAGCGAATATGTTCGCCCCATTCTGGATCCCAACGCCTGGTCGTTCGCGCGTACGGTCACGCGAACGGTGGTGCGTTCCAAGGCGGCCACGCGAGACAGTCTCGCAGAAGCGTGGATCGGCACACGCGCGGCACGGCACGTCCGCACTGCTTGCTGTCCCGAACCAAAGAGGAAGCGCCTTGTCTTTCGGCGCCCTAGTAACCCCGCCTGTCGGCGGCGTTAGCAGCAGAACACTCGCGCCATCTCTCGTACTGCGCCTCAACCACTCCGGCCGCCGCGGGCGCCAGGCTACGCGGCGAAGCCGAATTACAGGATACGCGCCGTGCGGGAAAACAACATATCAGGGGACGCGTGAGAGTCGCGCATCCCCACAAGCTTAAGGTGGTACGGGTGAAAGGCCGAGTCATTTAGAATCCTCCAAACTGATGGCTTGGAAATTGATACCTGGGCGGCCACGTCCCGCATGCTAGCATGGGGGTTTGAGGCCATAAATGCAAGAACGTCCGTGCGTAGGCTAGGACTCAAAAATGGAGCCCTCCGCCACTGTTCTTTTCTTTAATTATGGGGTTTTCGTGCCAAAGCCACTTTCTGATTATGAGGCACGCCGTAGTAGGGGACTCCGAAAATTTGGACCACCTGGGGTTCTTTAACGCGCACCTAAATCTAATTACACGGGCGTTTTTGCATTTCGCCCCCGTCGAAATGCGGCCGCCGTGGCCGGGATTCGATCCCACGACCTCGTGCTCAGCAGCCCAACACCATAGCCACTGAGCAACCACGGCGGGTGCTGTTTGTTGAAGCTGCCGGTTTCTCTAAGGTTTTCATGATTTCTGATGATAGTCGGTACGTTTGGTCTACTGCCACACTTCCATGACTGATATACATTTACGGGCATCCTCTTGTTGCCATTTGCAGCCCCCAAGGCAAGAATCATGTTTTCATTCTGCTCGTTAGAGAAAGACATGGCGACTGGGACGAAAGAAAACCGACATTTAGCCCTTCCCACTGACATTGCCAATTCGCTTTTGTGGTGATAGGTTTTATCGCAATATAAAAAAGGAAAAATACCATCCGTGCAGTTTCTCTACGCTAGGAAAACGGCTATCACGGCTTGTTTCCGATTGACACCAAAGGCGACGTTGGCGTCTCATCGTGGAGCGCACAATTAGCCGCGTAGCAAACTAGCCATGGATGTGATAGATAATTGTGGAGGCTGTTCGATGCGGCGTCACTTTAATTCCGGCTGCAGAGTCGAAACTCGGCGGAACAACGTGCTAGTGTACTGTGTTCTACTTTAGTCTTTAGATTTGTCCTGTTGCTCTTCCTTTCCTCTTTCCTCCCTTCCTTCCTATCTTCCATTTCTGTGTTGCTGTCACCTCCCTTCAGAAGAGTAGGCAGGCGTTGTGCCCCTTCCGGTGGCAGTTGCCAGCCTGCTCCTCGCTTTTCCTTTCCTGTTAACTGTATATATGTGTGTTCAAAACAAATAATAATAATAATAATAAAAGGCGACGTGTTACTTCAGCCGGAGTGCGGCAGATAAGAAACTAGCTCGATCAGGATGTTTTTCTTCATTTCCTTTATTTCCTTCTGGCTAAGTCAGAGGGCGCTGCATTATGATGCGGGTGGTAGCTTGGTATCTTCATATTTCGAGGGGTTTATTTATCAGTCGGAAAATATTAGCAGGTAAATAGATGTCCCTTGGCTGCGCCTACAAATGCCTCATTGACTTATTTATAGTTAGGATAGTACTTCTCGAGTTATGTAATTAATTACAAAACCTAATTAAATTACAGTATTGAAAAAGCTACTGGCAGCTACTCCACTGTACCGGAAACAATATGCACCAAGTTTTGCTAGAGTAACGCAATTTATCTTACTTTAAAACATTGTTGCATGATAGTTAATTGGGACACCCTGTATATATTTATGACCTCTGCGTGCAAGTGGCGATGTTTCCATCCCTAATAATCGATGTAAATTACTATAAGAGTTTTTTTTTCCATGGGTCGTCAGCATGACTTACTGTAAAGAGAAGCAGCACTCAGACTCATATCATTCACCTGCTTTTCACACGCCGTTGATGAAAGACTCTGCCAAAGGGGTTACTGAAGTCGGCAGGTTTTTTTTTCAGGTTCAAGAAAGCACGCATAGAAAGAAACAAAGAAAGTGACGTGAACGTACAGCAACATATTCACTTTGTAGGTACAGGTTATCTATACCTTCAGCAATAATTTTTAATTACCTACCAAAAATATAATCAAGTTCGTCCTGTGTGTTTATTTAAATATATTGCATATGTGCATGGTGTTTACAGTGGAAATATAAAACAATGCTGAAGTGAGAAAATATGGATGAGGCAGCCGCCGCCAGTGGTTCTAATGTGCTTGTCTTCCTATTGTCACTATTTGCAGAAATAAAGCGAAAGTATGAATTAAAAGCTCTGTACGTCCGCGCCAACGATGATGCAGTCAGCTATTACAATAAAATCTTAAGTGAAAAGGTCGAGGTAGTCTGTACGTCCGCGCCAACGATGATGCAGTCAGCTATTACAATAAAATCTTAAGTGAAAAGGTCGAGGTAAGTCAAAAGAAACCTCAAATGATGTGGGTGACAAAGCTCTGGTAATGACATTTTAGGCAGGGGTTGGGTTGGGGGTTGGGATGTGTACGCTTCGGCATCGCTAGAGAGGAGGAGGGGGCTCTGCCCCTCCGAAAAACTCCGGAGGGGGCTCGGGTCGCGGAGCCCGCCCGTAGTCGGCGCCTATGTTTTGACGCACCGGCTGCAACGGAAGTTCAACGAAGTATATTTGCAGTTCTGATGCTTTCGAATATGTAATAGTTCTACGCAATTCTGCTGAACTTGTCCTTTTGCGAACGAGGGCCCTGATTGTTGGTCCCTTACCTGCTCGTTCCCTCACCACCACCTTGTACGGCGTCTTCACTGCATCACATGTCTCCATGCAGTGAACTAGCGCGGCGTAGCAACGCTGATTACAAATGCTTTAGGTTGCTTAAGACACTTCTGATAAACCATCTGAATCCGACGCAGCGGCTCAGTTGCTATGCCGTTCTTCTACTGGGCATGAGGAAGTCGCGGGTGCAATTACGATTAGAGCACGGTCGAAAAAAAAAAAGAGAAAAAAATAGAAGAAAAGGCACCTACGCGTAATGTTCCTTTGGCGGACATCAGTGAACCCCAGATGGTCAAAATTGTTCCGGAGCCCTCCATTCTGGCTGCCCTCATAGCAACTGTGCAGTTCTGGGACGTTTCATCCCGCAATTTAATTTTCAACTTTCTGAAATAAATCTGAATACATGACGGTATGCACTAGTCTTGCATTTTTGCATAACGAACAAAGTTGATAAAACGTAACTTAATGCACGAAATAAGCCAGCTTTGCTTTTGTATAATAATAATAATAATAATAATAATAATAATAATAATAATAATAATAATAATAATAATAATAATAATAATAATAATAATAATAATAATAATAATAATAATAATAATAATAATGATGATGATCTTTTATTGCACATAACGTATACAGGGCAATGAAACGGGCCTGTGAAAGCCTCTAGTGGCTTGAGGGACTTGGCCCGGCAAAGTCGGCAGACGGACGTGCAGTAAAACATAAAATATGAACATAATATAAACACAATATATCAACACAATACTAACATGAAATCAATAGTGACCAAGGTGCAAAAAGTTAGGAAAAGTAACATCAACAAGAAATGAAAAGTAAAGAGCAGGGAACAGTAATTTAAGAATTCGTGCCTGACCATGAACATTTTTCAGGCATATAGGAACCGTGTTACAATGAGTGAACCATGATTTTTAGCACTTTTTTTTATGTTGCGGAAAACATTTCCTCTGGTAAGTCATTAAAAATTTGGGGAACATAAACACAGCGCCTGGCTTTCCCATGCCTTGTTGAGGAGCACGGCACCTTAAAACAAATGGAACTACGCAGGCTTCGGGAGGCTGTATGACGTGTTTTGAAATTGCTGTCCCAGAAATGTTGTACCACTACAGTCTGTAGAAAGAGTGTTCGAAAGCATGAAAGACCAAGGGCTGTGAAAATATTATCAGACACAGAGAAGGGGGCGTTATATGCTATGTTTCTTAGTATGTTTCTTAATAAAGTGTCAACTCTGTTTTGCCATCTGGCTGAGCAAAAAGCAAAAACAGTAATCCCATATCTGAGACTGCTGTACACCAGAGCATGCGCAATGTTTTTTTTTTTTTATGTGAAAAGGAACAATGGATTTTATATGGAAAAACAACCAGGCCGCGCTCCGAAGCTTACCACAAACATGTGATAGCTGGCTATGCCAAGACATATCACTGTCGAAGAAGACTCCCAAGTATTTTACCGAATTCACATAGGCGACAGGCATGCACCGACAGGGATAACAGCCGTGAACATGTAGAAAAACTGGCGCATCTATAGCTGTTAGTTATAGTGGGGATCTGAAGCAAACGAGTTTCGTTTTAATTGGGTTAACCTCCAAGCAGTTATTAGCGAACCAAGTCATTGTTTTGTGTATATTATTCTGGAGATTAGTAATGGCCATGTTGTAAGAAAAGTGCTTGGAAAGCAAAGCAGTGTCGTCAGCATATTTAAATAATAGACCTTTGGAAATAACGTGAGATAAGTCATTAACGAACAAATTGAACAGAAGAGGTGATAATATGGAGCCCTGTGGAACCCCGGCCTTCATTGGAAGTTGAGTACTTACATTTGTCATCCCGTCTAAAACAACCACTTGTGAACGACCGGAAAGGTAATTCTTTCACACATCATAAAACGGACGTCTGAAGCCTATGGAGTATAGTTTTTCTAATAAAATACCCTGATGAACTGTTTCAAAAGCTTTAGAAATGTCTAAAAATAAAGCAACACTAAACATATTTTGATCGAAAGCTGAATAAAGTTCATCGGAGAACTCTTCCAGAAGAGCTACAGTACCACGACCAGGAACGAAACCAAAACTGGCGGGTTGACAAAATGGAAAATTTTTCAACAAAGGATGACATAGATCTCAAAAGAAATTTCTCGATTATGTGGGAAAGTATAGGCAAGATCGAGATGGGTCGATAGTTTTTCATGTCTTTTTGTCCTCCTTTAAATAGTGGTTTAACTAAAGCAGTTTTAAGTTCATCCGGGAAAAACGCAGTGCGCAGAAAACCAGTTAACATGAAGATCAGCACATCAGACAATGCCTCGAAGTTTCTTTGGAGAAAATTTGCTGACAAGCCGTCAATACCAGGAGGTTTATTCCGCTTGAAGCTAAAGATTATATCACGCAGTTCTTCTTTTGTAATGCTGGCTAGAAAAGCGGACGCAGAGTTTGAATCTTTCAACGTGTATTGGTATGCCTGACTGGAAGATGATTTCTCTGAGGTCAGCGCAAAAAAACGACTAAAACTATCTGCGACTTCAATGCAATCGCCGGAAAGAAAGAAAGCGGGGAGGTACTTGCAGAATTTTTTCCACGAGGTGGTTTATCAATGACCACGTTTTAGCGGCATTCCTTGACGACTGGCGAAATTCTTGAGAAAAGTACTGGCGCTTCGTGGACCTTAGCAGAGCCACCACCCTATTTCTTGCGGCTTTATACTCCAGTCGTAAGGCTTGATTTTTTGGTACCCGTTTGCACCGTCTCCAAAGTATGTCTCTGTATGAAATGGCACGGATTACGTCGGGGGTCAACCAGTTATATTCTCTTCGGCGCTTTTTTATTACGACGTGTTTAGAATTGTTGTCAAACTTCCTTATTTGGTCGCAGAAGATACTATAGACCTTCCCCGGTGAATTAGACTCAGTTATTGCTAACCAGTTAAAATTGCTAATTAAGCTATCTAAGACTCCATGGTCCGTTATTGTAATATAGATTAGGTTATTTGGAACAGCGTTTCGTGAAGCATTTGATAAAGGAAAAGATGGAGACGAACGACAAGCAACCAGATAGTGATCCGCGAAGCGCTGTAATATAACACAGGAGGCAAACGTGTAGTTAGGAGCACGTAAGACAATGTGGTCTATACATGAACTGGTTAGATGATCGTTAACCACTTCTTCACGAGTAGGAAATGTTGTCGTATTTATTAAACCACATGAGGACAGGACAGACAAGTAATCGGAAACGGTACCCATTGTAGGGCACAATGTATTTATGTTTAAGTCGCCCACTAAATATACTTCTTCCACGGAATTCCAGAGGTGCAATATTTCTTCGAGTTCTAACAGAAATCGGGTGATACTTGCGCACGGCGGCCGATATACAGCCAACAAACTTAAACACCGGGCGCCGCAAGTTATCTTCAATGCTAAACATTCCGCATGCGCGAAGTTCACGTCCATTGAAGAAACATCAAATTTATCACTTACAAAGATGGCGATTCCACCACCTCGACGATGAGGCCTTATCACAAAACGACTTTGATAGCCTTGCACTGAAAATGTACGCAGGCAGGCATCTGAAGTATTGATTTCTGTCAGCACGAATACATCGACGAATCCTATTCCTGACGCAGCGACAAGCTTGAAATCTTCCCAGTATTTGCGAAGGCTCCTGATATTGGTATTTACAATAGTGAAATCATTATCAACGCTCACACCAAAAGTGTCCTTGAACGACTGAAAACGTGGAAGCTGGTAGCACGTGTTGGCCATGATAGCTACACAATGTTGTCCAAGTCAGCATGTCTGATTATTCGAAGAAGCGACGATCCTTCACTCTTTTTCACAAAAATCTTGCCACGCTTCACCCAGGCAAACTTTTATTCCATTTGCTTTGCTCTAGTCCTAGCGCGCCAGAATAGGTCACGGTTTAGTCTTGTCAGGTTTTCGTTCAAAAATATCTTTTCAAGCGAACTAGCTTCGCAGAGCTGTAGAAGCTTTCCTCGGGCATCGAACAGAATGTTTCTGGCAGCAATTGAAGTGAAACGCACAAGGACCCTCGGAATAGAACATCCAGCAGGGAAAATTTTTGGAAGTGTAGTTTTTCAGCAATAATAATAATAATAATAATAATAATAATAATAATAATAATAATAATAATAATAATAATAATAATAATAATAATAATAATAATAATAATTATTATTATTATTATTATTATTATTATTATTATTATTATTATTATTATTATTATTATTATTATTATTATTATTATTATTATTATTATTCCATCGTTATATGACGGGGGAGACAAAAGCTAAAGAAAAAAACTTGACTAGCTCTTGCCTCCGCAAAAAGAAAATACACTTTTTTTTTCACAAAATATAATATCGCATACAGCACAGGGAAGCGTAGCAGGGGGCGGCAGAAAGTTAGGTGGGCGGATGAGATTAAGAAGTTTGCAGGGACGGCATGGCCACAATTAGTACATGACCGGGGTTGTTGGAGAAGTATGGGAGAGGCCTTTGCCCTGCAGTGGGCGTAACCAGGCTGATGATGATGATGATGACAGCACAGCACGTCGCATGCGTAACAGAAATTAAAGAAGCATTAAAATACAGAAAAAAGCCAATGAGCCGTCAATAACAAATATTTGCACATATCTGCTTCGTAGCACAATAATTTAATACTTCCGGAAACGTTCGTTTTATAGTTCGCAATCTGTAATTCGTTTTACAAAATGGAATACGCCATTCATCAGTTTTACACGTTTTGTGGATAGCTGCTGCTTTCTGATTATCAGCTACGTTATATAAAATCTTTGTGTCCTTTTTCTTTATTGTGTCCTTGTAGGATGAGGCTAAGCGAAACTATATTTGAACAATCGTCATAGACTACTGGACTGTTAATCATGGCCCCGGCGAGACGCATACCTAGAGCTCACGCGCTTTGTACGATTTTCATCGCACAAGCCATTTCATGGCTAAAGAGAGGAAACGAAAAACCAAAAGAAACAATCTGAGACGCTATTCTTTAAAACAGCAAAAATGACGAGTAAGAATGCAATATGAGTGCGATATTTGTTTTATTATTAGAAAAACACACGTTGTTTGGATGGCGATAGGTGGTTGTTAAAATATAGTCTCAATTTTCTTCAAAATAGGGCATCATGTTTTTGCAGTAATAGATTTACCAGACCAGGGTGGCTATTCCATAAAATTTTCAGGAAAATCGGGGATGATTATTTTTTTAAACCTCTACAAACGGTTCGAATTTTTGCCGATTTTTAGGAATTTGACATTCCCGGTCCGCACAACCGTAGCACGGCAAGACTGGAGCGCATGAGCACTAGAGCGCTCTTCAGCCCCGTCGTGCGTAGAGCAACCGCTATGCATACGCACTACAGTTGCGTGTAGTAGCGTCTGCTACGTCACGTAGATACCGTGGCGGCCGCTCGGTGCCGCGACAAGCCCGCTCGCTTTAGTGTGTCTATCATCATCATCATCATCATCATCATCATCATCATCATCATCATCATCATCCATTTATGTCCATTGCCAGGATGAAGGGCTACCCAGCGATCTCCAATTGTCCCTGTTTCTCGAACTTGCGCACGCAAATTGCCTAATTTCATCACGCGATCTAATTTTCTGCCGTCCTCGACTGGGCTTCCCTTCCCTTGGCACCCATTCTGTAACCATAACGGCCCACCAGTTATCTACCCTACGCATTACACGACCTGCCCAGGTCCATTCTTTTGCTCTTAATGTCTATTAGAACATCGGCTATACCCGCTAGCTCTCTGATCCATGCCGCTTTATTCCTGTCTTTTAACGTTACGCAGTAAACTTTCTCGTTCCCTCGCTCTTTGCGAAGCTTTAGCTGGAGCGCAACTATTACGCCGCCTATTCAAATACATGTAAAACGTGGAGACGCTTTTCTGAGATAACCAGTGGGCCGATCTTAACGAAATTTGTTGAATTTGAGAGCAAAGGATAAATTCTAGTGACTGTTTGAAGCTACATTTCAATTTAGGGCTTGCATTTCTGTAATTAAATTTTCAAAAATTGCTGGCTTTGAAAAAGATAGAAGCCCGAAGTTTACAACTACGTAGCTCTGCACCTGGAACAGATATCGCGATTCTGTGAACTGCATCTAATAGAGCATCCAAAGCGGATGAATTTGATATGGCAATTTATATTTTACGTGAATTTGTAACATTATATACAAGGATTTGCAGAAGTTCTACTATATATATATATATATATATATATATATATATATATATATATATATATATATATATATATATATATATATATATATATATATATATATATATATATATATATATATGTGTGTGTGTGTGTGTGTGTAGTCCCCTTTAGAAGTACTATTTGGTGCAATGTACAGAATTATGATATTATTTTCCATCGCTACCCGCCGTGGTTGCTCAGTGGTTGTGGTGTTGGGCTGCTGAGCACGAGGTCGCGGGATCGAATCCCAGCCACGGCGGCCGCATTTCGATGGGAGCGAAATGCGAAAACACCCGTGTACTTAGATTTAGGTGCACGTTAAAGAACCCCAGGTGGTCTAAACTTCCGGAGTCCTCTACTACGGCGTGCCTCATAATCAGAAAGTGGTTTTGGCACGTAAAACCCCATAATATATATATATGTTCCATTGCTGAGTTACAGAGTTGTTAATTTGATTTGAAAACTTGCTATTTTTATCAGCATTTATTAAATATCGACGACCTGAATGAAAAATTACCAACCGACTGTCACTAGATTTTAACTGTTTTATGTAGAGAAACAAGCCTCATCGAGCTTGGTGAAGTGGTTGCGGAGTTCTCCTTTCCCGTGTATTTAGATAGGAGGTCCCGAGCTAAAGCTTTCTCTTGAGGCTTCCTCGAGCGTTTTTGTTAACCTCCAAGTTTCTGCCCCATGTGTTAGCATGGTTAGAATGCGATGATCGCACAATTTTCTTTCAATGGCAGCGGTAGGCTCTCAGTCAGGGTTTGGTAATGCATGCAGTATGCACACCACCCCATATTTATTCTATAAGTTTCCTTCCCATGTTGAGGCTCCCCTGTGAGTAATTGACCTGGATAAACGAAGCGTGCATAGACTCTAGAGGCTGACCGGCGATCATGAATTCTTGTTACCATGCCAGTCTATTGAAGGTTACCTTTGTTTCCTGCATATTCATCTTCAATCCTAATCTTACGCTATTTTGGTGAAGGTCCTCAGTATTTAGTTGAAATTCAACTCCAGTGATGGCGAACGTCATGTCATCTGCAAGCCGAAGGTTGTTGAGAAATGAGATATTCGCCGTTGATCCTCACTCCTAAGCCTTCCCAGTCTAATATCTTGAATGCTTCTAAGCCTGCAGTGAATAGCAAGTGAGATATTGTGTCTCCTTACCTGACCACTTTCTTGATAGGTAATTTTCTAGTTTCCTTGTGGAGAAGCAAGGCAGTGTGACTCTATAGGCTTCCAAAGGGACCAGAGTTGCGCCTACCTTTTCCTCTAGCCACTCGCAATGATGATGATGACTCTTTATTGGCACACCCCTTGAAACAGGTCGGTGAAAATAGTCACCTACGCTGCTTGATTTAATCGAGTGTGATATACATCTTTCCATTCTAGCATTTTTGTATAAGTCTTCATAACCTTTTTTCTTTCTTTCTCAACACTTCTCTATCTACCTTTCATCGCTACCTGTGCTTTCAACAGATCCGGTCGTATCCATCTCTTCACTACTTTATTTTTCACCAGTACTCTAAACGTCTCTTGCTTATCTTGGCTGCTGAGTTATTGATGCTTCCGTCCACGTTCAATCCAAACGCTTCTGGAAGGTATACACTACATACGGGTTTCACTGCGTTAATCATTTCCGGCCCATTCTCACATTTTTCTGGTGGCTCCTGGTTTTCCATTCATACGTTTAGTTACTCTGTATTTTGTTGCCAACTTACTTGACCCATTGCTTGATCCCGTCTCCACGCTTTTCCGTGCATTTAAGCGAACCCATTCATTTTATTCCGTCATTGTGAGTTATTCTTCAAAACTAATTGCGCTATGCACTTCACTTCAAGAGATGCCCAGACCCGCCGTGGTTGCTCAGTGGCTATGGTGATGGGCTGCTGAGCACGAGGTCGCGGGATCGAATCCCGGCCACGGCTGCCGCATTTCAATGGGGGCGAAATTTCGAAAACACCCGTGTACTTAGATTTAGGTGCACGTTAAAGAACCCCAGGTGGTCGAAATTTCCGGAGTCCTGCACTACGGCGTGCCTCATAATCAGAAAGTGGTTTTGGCACGTAAAACCCCAAATATTATTATTATTATTATTATCAAGAGCTACCCAACCCATGTCGCCCTGCCCTGCCTCATTTGTGGTTTTACAGTGGGCTCCCAAAGCCAACCGCCCCACAGATCGTTGGTTAACTTTAAACCCTGACAAGACAACCGATTTGACCCGCCGTGGTTGCTCAGTGGCTATGGTGTTAGGCTGCTGAGCACGAGGTCGCGGCATCGAATCCCGGCCACGGCGGCCGCATTTCGATGGGGGCGAAATTTCGAAAACACCCGTGTACTTAGATTTATGTGCATGTTAAAGAACCCCAGGTGGTCGAAATTTCCGGAGTCCTGCACTACGGCGTGCCTCATAATCAAAAAGTGGTTTTGGCACGTAAAACCCCATAATTTAATTTTCACAACCGATTTGATACAAAGAATGGCATTTGCCAACATAAGCGCTGGCACGACGCCGCTACTTGGCGGGTGACACCACGTGGCCTAAAATCCGTCTTTTCTTCATTTTCCTGTGGTGCCCTCTGCCGCACACCGCTGGAAACGTTTTGGAACGGTGCCGGATCCTTCGCCGGCTGATTTGTGTACCTGCGCCCACGTTGAATGCGCATCACTTGTGCGTTTCGTGGATCGCGAATCCTTATTCAAGGCGTCTCCGGGGCAGAATGTCGTTCCTTGAAGCCAGGAAGGACTACTGGGTCAGCCAGCCTGAGTGCGCTGTTATGCAAACAGTGCGGCCGGTAAAGGCACGCCGAGTTCCCTTCGATGGCACGGCTGCCTTAGATTTTGTTATCGCTGATTTCTGCACTTGGAGCTCCAGTTTTGTATTCTTTTTAAACATTATTTTGACATTTAGCATATTCAAGAAGTCTCCGAGCGCGGCCTTCCACGCCCGATTTATCAAAGCGGTGCACCTGTTTACATCGACATCTACAGACGCAGATCGCTGTTAGCATCAAATATTGAGGGAAAGGTGCATCGCTGATATGAAATAATGTCAAAACTTAGCAAAACATACATATTTGCGAATATGCGCCGCGTTGTTCCTCACCGAGACGAGTCAATATGAGCGGCCGAACCAGTTAAACACGGCAACTGTGATCCAGATATCATATCATGGGCTGTCAACTAATTTCTGACTCTCGCTTATCTTTAACTTTGCCACAAAACATTATCAGAGAAAACTGCGCTCGCATAAATTAAGTGCTCAATTATAGGCCGTCTTGTTCTTCCGCGAGCACGCGGATACCATCACTGACACCGTTGGTATAATGATGCTGTGTACCGAATGCGCCTTCTCTTGTATCGTGTTTGACGCAGAAGTAAACAGCACCTCTCCGGAATTGAGAAATGTGGCGGCATTACAACACGCACAGACCCACCCATCTACGTCGCGAATGCGACCGACAGCCGGGTACGATAACGTACCGATGTTGGCACAGCGCTGCGTCGCCGCTTGCCGCTTATTGTGTGCGCGCCGCGCAACGTGAAGTGCAGCTGATTTATAATCGCTAAGGACAGAACCGAACTATAAAATCAGTTTCCTTCGTCCTAACTGCTTACATTTCAGTTCAAGTCCTTCGTTAGCGGGTGCACGAACACGGCGGCGCCAGACTTGACCTTCGTTGAACAGGATCAACATTGGTTGAAACTTCACGTGCACGGCTTGAGAGGGTTGAAGCTCGGGCATTTAAACTTTTGGACTCACTTTCAGTGCGAATAATTATATATGTAAGCAAAGGCGCTGTCGCTATATCGCGTTGTCAATTCGATGGTAGATCGGGCAGGGTTCGGTCGAACGACGGTCGGTACGCTGATTTTGCCGGTGCCGTCGACAAGAAAGCGCGTCGCAGTGCGACAACTCGCGCTCGTTGGTTCCGGCGTTATCGGCCTGCTATGACAAAAAGCTTTCAGTGACGCACTGTACTGAATAGTCGGTCAATCGTTGACGTGAGCGTCATGTCGGTCTCGTATCGACCCAGTGCTACCGCGCCTTAAACGAGTATACGCGAAGTCAGGCACGCACTGCCACCAAGTGAGGGTCGACGCTGCATGAAGACTTCATCAGCAACGTGATGTTTTTTAAGTGTCCCCCTACTGTATCGCACGGTTTTTTCGTTAACATTGCTAGCTATCAAAGAAAGGCGGCAATTACCTGGCTCAAAGTGCAGTCTGAACCACTTGGACGAAGCCCTGGCCGCTTTATGTTTTAAAGTGAAGTTGCAGTCTTACGCTACACACGTTTTCGGCACCGCGACGACGTCGAGCTACCAGTGGAGTTTCAAAGCGGTACATGACACCAATGTATGCACTGGCGTGCGTCCGAGCGCTTACCTTATTTTCTTTTTATTTTTTTTTGCGGGGGACTTTCCGGCGCGCGGCGACGCGTGGGACCTTTTCTAAACGCTTCGCGACTAATCCGCTAGGGCAGGGCGCATGCGCCGTCGCGCCATGAAAAAAAAGGTGGATTACGTCAAATATTCTGCCGCGCTGCAGAAAAGCCAAATTCGCGACGCCACGCGGTTTTTCTTGCCTTCAGTGCCATCAACATCGAAATCCGCTATTACGTAACGCGCGAGACATGACATGAATGACATGTAATGTCATGAATGGCACGACGTAACACGAACGACATGCATGACATGACGAATGTCATGGCATGAATGACAAGACATGACGACGTGAAATGTAATGGCATCATGTGACAACCGTGAGTGATACGCATACATGACATCACATGCATGAC